>NW_018408652.1:181607-236923 GCF_002113885.1 Mizuhopecten yessoensis
AACTTTCAGTTCAATCGGTCCAGCAGAACTTGACTTTAAGTTTGAAATAGGTTTTCAAAATGGCGGCCGTGGCGGCCATATTGGATTTCTGATCGACCCGAAAAATAACAACACTTTGTCAGGACCATGAGGCGATCATTCCTACCAACTTTCAGTTCAATCGGTCCAGCAGAACTTGACTTTAAGTTTGAAATAGGTTTTCAAAATGGCGGCCGTGGCGGCCATATTGGATTTCTGATCGACCCGAAAAATAACAACACTTTGTCAGGACCATGAGGCGATCATTCCTACCAACTTTCAGTTCAATCGGTCCAGCAGAACTTGACTTTAAGTTTGAAATAGGTTTTCAAAATGGCGGCCGTGGCGGCCATATTGGATTTCTGATCGACCCGAAAAATAACAACACTTTGTCAGGACCATGAGGCGATCATTCCTACCAACTTTCAGTTCAATCGGTCCAGCAGAACTTGACTTTAAGTTTGAAATAGGTTTTCAAAATGGCGGCCGTGGCGGCCATATTGGATTTCTGATCGACCCGAAAAATAACAACACTTTGTCAGGACCATGAGGCGATCATTCCTACCAACTTTCAGTTCAATCGGCCCAGCAGAACTTGACTTTAAGTTTGAAATGTAAAATGTTAACGGACGACGGACGACGGACGACGACGGACGAAAACGGATAGCAATAGGTCACTTGAGCTAAAGCTCAGGTGACCTAATAAACAGATACGGTGCGATCGGATCCCCCTGTCGACAGCCCCTCCTGATATCAAAGAATGATGATATGTTTCCCCCCTGATTTATAGCTGAATGAACATTATTATGTAAAGTTTTAAACCAGTTTACAATGCTATTACCAAAACCAAGGAGAAGTAGAACTTTTTTAATAAATAACCAAGACACTGAATCAAATGCCTTCTCAAAATCAATCATCAATATCATGCCAGGTATGTCATTTTCCTCAGTATAATGCATAATATCATATATTAATCTTGCATTTACTCCTATAAAATGACTCGAAAGAAAACCAGTTTGATCATCATTTATCAATTTAATGAGAACAGTTTTTATCCTATTAGCTATATGTTCCTGATGCATTTTTTTACACAATGTTCAATAGTGATATGGGTCTCCAATTTTTAATGAAATGCCTTGGTTTATCTGCTTTTGGTATACAAGTTATTATTCCCTGTCTCTGCGTTATAGAAATTTGTCCTGTACGATAACCAAAATTGATTAATCTGACTATAAACTCCCCCAATTTTCCCCAAAAGCATTTAAAAATGTCTGTTGTAAATCCATCTGACCCTGGGCTTTCATTATTTTCATTAATTTTAAAGTTTGTCCTGCCTCTTTATATGTAATTCCCCCTTCTAGACTATCAGACTCCTCTCCAGATAGTTTAGGCATTTCATTATTATTAAGATAACATGTCAAGTTTGCATTCTGTATATTATTATCTGTGTTGTTAGAGACAGCATAAAGATTTTTTAAGAATGAACAAACTTCCTCTAATATGATTTCCTGTTTTGTTATTATGTTGTTATTGTCGGTTTGTAATTTTGGTATTATTTTTGATATATAGTTTTTGTTTTCTAAATTAAAAAAAAATACCTTGTAGGTTTTTCCCCTTCTTCTGCCCATTTCGCCCGTGATCTGATAATACTGCCTTTAATCTGATGTGATCATATCTTCTCTAAATCATTTTTTCTCCCATTTAATTCATCTAAATTAACATTTTCCTGGGCCTCAAGCTCTTTTATAAAAAAAAATAAGATTATCTTCCCCAAAGTTTTGTTGTTTTTTCTTATATGATGCATTAGATATTGTTTTCCCTCGAATTTCCATAAGCAAAGTTTCCAAAAATAACTGGCCATCAATAGTATATTGACTCTCAGAAGTAGGGATGTTTTCAATATTGTTCAAATGATAAGTTGGTATGCAATATTGTTTCTTTACATCATTGATGCAATTATTAACTATTTTGAAGTATTCTGAATCATGTAGAAGTGAATGATTAAGTTTCCATGTCCCTCTACCTCTTTTTAATTCATTTAACAATACTAATATCTTGGGAAATGAATGATCAGACCTATAACCAGGATCTATATCTGTGTGATTAATACTAGATAGTAAACTTTCTGAAACTATAAAAAAATCTAGTCGTGCCTGTTTAACCGGGTTCTTTTTTCTCCAAGTATATCTCCTAACATTTTCGTGTTGTTCTCTAAAGATATCAACAAGACCAAAATTATCAATTATATCTAATCCTTGTCTCTGGATTTTGGATTGTTTATGTTTCTATAGGTGTTGTCATAATCGAGTTCGGGTTTTAAAACAAGGTTAAAATCACCACAAATAATAACATGCGTATAATCAAAGTCTTCAATCGTGTCAGAAATTTTTGCATCAAAATCAGGACTATCTTGGTTGGGCCCAAAGCTATTTATTAGTGTAATGTGTGAACCTTCTATTTCTATATCTAACGCTAACAAGGAAATGCTGCTAAGCTGCTGGACTAACTGACAGTCCAACAAGCTCGAGGAACACATCCTGCATACCTCTCTGTACTTGAATTTTTTTAATTATAATTGACAACAATACAGAGTGCCATTTTGAATGGGTTTTTACTGCAATTTTGCCGTTTGCTGCTATTATCTGGTAAGATTTCCAGACAAAAATGATATAAATAGAGTAGTTATGTAAAACAATAATGTATACTACATATATAGGTGGAACACACAATCACTTATTCTGCCGTTGCTTCATCTAAACTTGAAACTAAAAATCTACGCACAGAATAGAATGCACCGTTCAGATTGGACCATACTGAGAGTGACATCTGAATTCACATGTGAAGATAAAATATTTCGTATATTTTCACTGGAATATGATATGTTTTTATCAAATGGAGAATTCATGATTTTTCACTAGTAGACTGTAACAAGAGGCCAAGGGTATCCAAGCAAAATATTCTCCAAATGAGATCCAAATGCAAGGGCAAGGGCAAGGGAATATGCCAGACCCCAAGGCCAATCCTTATAGCATATCTGTATTAGATTTTTCATGCCCAGCAATTTAATGTATGGTTATGGGGTGGGGATCTCAACTGTTTCCAAGCTGCGACTCAGAAACTAGGTCCCTAGGGTTGTGGCCAGTCTCTTTTTGCCCAGCATTTGTATTTGTAGTTTTGGGTTGGGGATCTCAACCGTTTCAAAGTTATGACTCAAGGGTTAAGTCTGCTAGGGTGGGGCAAACCCGGGGTTCAATTCTAATATCATGACTGCATTCGTCTCTTTATGCCCAACAATTATATATGTAGTTTTGGGGTGGGGATCTTAACCATTTCGAAGTTATGACCAAGGGGTGAAATATCCAAGGGTGGGGCAGACCCCAAGGCCATCCTGGAAGTATATGCGCATTCATCTCTTTATACTCAGCAATTGTGTATATGGTGATATGGTGGGGATCTCAACTGTTTCCATGCTGTGACTAAGAAACTAGGTCCCTAGGGGATTGGTCAGACTCCAAGGTCTATTCTAATATCATATCTACATTCGTCTCTTTATGCCTAGTATTTGTATATATAGTTTTGGGGTGGGGATCTCAACTGTTTCAAAGTTATGACAGTGGGACTATGTCTCATAGGGTGGGGCCAGACCCTAGGGCCATCCTGGAAGCAAATGTGCATTATTCTCTTTATACTCAGCAATTGTATATATGGTTATATGGTGGGGATCTCAACCATTTCCAAGAAATAAACTTATTTTGGCCCCACTCCTTAGCCCGGGGGGTCAGCCCCACCATTTGTACAATTTTGAATCACCACTACCTAGGGATGCTTTCAGTCAAATATGGTTGATATCCATCTCTTAGTTCCAAAGAGGTCGCTTAAAGCAATATAGCCAAATTGACCCCTTTTGGCCCCGCCCCTCAGCCCCCTGGGGGGTCAGCCACACTATTTGTACAATTTTGAATCCTCAGTACCTAGGGATGCTTCCAGTCAAATATGGTTGATATTCATCACTTAGTTCAAGAGAAGAAGTCGCTTAAAGCAATATAGCCAAATTGACCCTTTTTGGCCCCGCCCCTAAACCCCCTGGGGGGTCAGCCACACCATTTGTACAACATTGAATCCCTGCCTCCCATGAATACTTTTGATCAAATATGATTGATATCCAGTGCATAGTTCTACAGAAGAAGTCGTTTGTAGTAATATAGTCAAATTCCCCCCTTTTGGCCCCGCCCCTCAGCCCCCTAGGGGGTCAGCCCCACCATTTGTACAATTTTGAATCACCACTACCTAGGGATGCTTCCAGTCAAATATGGTTGATATCCATCTCTTAGTTCCAGAGAAGAAGTCGCTTAAAGCAATATAGCCAAATTGACCCCTTTGGGCCCTGCCCCTCAGTCCCCTGGGAGGTCAGCCCAACCATTTGTACAATTTTGAATAACCACCACCTAAGGATGCTTCCAGTCAAATTTAGTTGAAGAATTTCAATCAGTGGTTAAGAAGAAGTTGTTTAAAGAAATTGTTGATGTACAGACGGACTACGGACGCAACGGCATGGCATAAGCTCACCTTGGTCCTTCGGACCCGGTGAGCTAATAATTACAGATACCAAAGGGTTTACTATCATATTTTTGTAGACAGTATGGGGCCTTAATTTCCCAGAAGGCTTTCACGCATGGGGAAGCACCGGAAGTGGACAAAGTGTTTACAGATCAAACCCCAAAATGGTGCGAAGCACCGCCTGGGTTTGATCTGTAAACACTTTGTCCACTTCCCTCATGTGTCTTTCTTTTCCTTATAAACTTTGCACTCAAAGTTATTACTAAAAAGAACAGCTACCCCAAGAGAGTTTCCACAAAAGGACAAATAATATAAATCATATCCCCATTCATTTGATGAGCTCTTCGTTATCTTCTATGAAATGCTTATCTTGTAAACAGTAAAAATTGTGGTTTAAGTATCTCTAAGATGTGGGAACACATCTTTACGCTTTTCTCTATTCTAAAGCCCTTGCACATTAGCCGAGATAATCTTCACACCCTCCACTTTCCCATTAAAGCGTTTGGTTCCACCATCTCCAGCCCAAGAGAAAAGATATGGCAGATAGACTGGAGAAAAGAAAGAACAACAAAGAAAGAGAGAAAGATTACAAAGAAAGAATATAAAAATTTCAATATTGGGGTAATGTCTCAGACTACTACCTGACAACATACTAATATTGGGATAATGACTCAGATTACTACCTGACAACATACTAATATTGGGGTAATGTCTCAGATTACTACCTGACAACATACTAATATTGGGGTAATGACTCAGACTACTACCTGACACCATACCAATATTGGGGTAATATGACTCAGACTACTACCCGACAACATACTAATATTGGGGTAATGTCTCAGATTACTACCTGACAACATACTAATATTGGGGTAATATGACTTAGACTACTTCCTGACAACATACTAATATTGGGGTAATGTCTCAGACTACTACCTGACATCATACCAATATTGGGGTAATATGACTCAGACTACTTCCTGACAACATACTAATATTGGGGTAATGTCCCAGACTACTACCTGACAACATACTAATATTTGCGCAATGTCTCAGACTACTACCTGACAACATACTAACATTGGGGGAATGTCTCAGACTACTACCTGACAACATACTAATATTTGCGCAATGTCTCAGACTACTACCTGACAACATACCTATATTGGGGTAATATGACTCAGACTACTACCCGACAACATACTAATATTGGGGTAATGACTCAGACTACTACCTGCCAACATACTAATATTGGGGTAATGACTCAGAATACTACCTGACAACATACTAATATTGGGGGAATGTCTCAGACTACTACCTGACAACATACCTATATTGGGGTAATATGACTCAGACTACTACCCGACAACATACTAATATTGGGGTAATGACTCAGACTTCTACCTGACAACATACTAATATTGGGGTAATAACTCAGACTACTACCTGACAACATACTAAGATTGGGGTAATGTCTCAGACTTCTACCTGACAACATACTAATATTGGGGTAACGCCTCAGACTACTACCTGACAACATACTAACATTGGGGGAATGTCTCAGACTACTACCTGACAACATACTAACATTGGGGGAATGTCTCAGACTACTACCTGACAACATACTAACATTGGGGGAATGTCTCAGACTACTACCTGACAACATACCAATATTGGGGTAATGTCTCAGACTACTACCTGACATCATACCAATATTGGGGTAATATGACTCAGACTACTACCCGACAACATACTAATATTGGGGTAATGTCTCTGACTACTACCTGACAACATACCAATATTGGGGTAATGACTCAGACTACTCCCTGACAACATACTAATATTGGGGTAATGACTTAGACTACTACCTGACAACATACTAATATTGTGGTAATATGACTCAGACTACTACCTGACAACATACTAAGATTGGGGTAATGTCTCAGACTTCTACCTGACAACATACTAATATTGGGGTAACGCCTCAGACTACTACCTGACAACATACTAATATTGGTGCAATGTCATGTCATTCCTCGTCAGATTTACACTTAATTTGTCCGTCACAAAATCAACAATTTCCTCCACACACTCTTCAACCGATTCCTTCTCTGATGTATTTTCCAGACCCATCATCCATAGAGAATCTTTCCTTCCGTGGTGCTCAAGGGCGTTTACTTTGTTTTCTGCCTTTTCTTTCCCTGCATGTAATCTTGCGATTTCTCCTTCTAAACTTTCAACTAATGTCTCAGACTACTACCTGACAACATGCTAATATTGGGGTAATGTCTCAGACTACTACCTGACAAAATACTAATATTGGGGTAATGACTCAGACTTCTACCTGACAACATACTAATATTGGGGTAATGTATCAGACTACTACCTGACAACATACTAACATTGGGGAAATGCCTCAGACTACTACCTGACAACATACTAACATTGGGGTAATGACTCAGACTACTACCTGACAACATACTAATATTGGGGCAATGTCATGTCATTCCTCGTCAGATTTACACTTAATTTGTCCGTCACAAAATCAACAATTTTCTCCACACACTCTTCAACCGATTCCTTCTCTGATGTATTTTCCAGACCCATCATCCATAGAGAATCTTTCCTTCCGTGGTGCTCAAGGTCGTTTACTTTGTTTTCTGCCTTTTCTTTCCCTGCATGTAATCTTGCGATTTCTCCTTCTAAACTTTCAACAGTTTTCCGGAGATCTTCATTGTCTGTCTCTAGGTCTAGAATTCTTCCCTCCAGGTGATCTCTGATTTCTTTATTCTCCGCACATATGTCTTCCTTCAGTTGGGTAATCTTCCTGTTGAGATATTCCCGAGTAAGCATAGAGGAAAGAACTTTGTCTAATCTATCTTCCACTGTCCTTCTGTCTTTCATCTCACTGCCGAATCCACTTTAACGTCTATCTTTACTTAGCGAGCTACCTCTTGTCAATTAACTCCAGTAGATTTGTCTGCTCCAGGCATGGTTAAGCTGACAATGCTAACAAATGTATAGAACTCAGTTCAAGCACCTACAACTTGACGGGTATAGAGATCCAGGTTTACGTAACCACATGTATAGTAAGCGGTCAGTAGTAGTCACTGTGGCGTATTTAGTCCATATTCAGAAAATCAAATAGCCTCAAATCACACTTTCTAGAATAAAATTTCCAAAAAGTGTCCAACATTCCGTCCGTTCTACCACATCAAACAGGACTGAATAGGAAGTTTTGAAGCCGTCTCAAAATAGGTGATTTGTATCGTTTTTTGCAGAGTTCTAGGTTATTTTCATTTCAAACTTTGTCAGATGCCATCCGTAGGTAGCTACCAAATATTATAAATCTATGCTCTAAGATTATTCAGAAGAAGTTGTTTAATTGTTTGACATATTTGATCCCTGTTACCTTGTAAGTAGGTCAAGGCCATTTCCTTTTTTAAACTCTGTTGGGCTCTATCCCAGGAAGCAACCAGCCAAATATTCAAATTCTATACATTTAAGTTCTTCAGAAGAAGTCGTTTGAAGTGTTTGACACATTTGACCCCTGCAACCTTCAAGTAGGTCACGGTCATTTTCATTCTCAAGTTTTGTCGGGCTCTATCCAAGGAAGCTACCAGCCAAATATGAAGAATCCATACAGCCACAGCCACCGTTTATACAAAACTAACAGTGCCCTAGACCAAATTTAGTCAAAATCTACTGGGCCGTTCAGGACTAGTAGTGTTTTAAAGGAAAAGTTGGCGGACGGACGATGGACGCCGTGCCATGGCATAAGCTCATCGGTCCTTCGGACCAGGTGAGCTAATAATTATTACCTGCATCATGTAAGTCTTCAACATTTCTCAGACACAGATAGCACCAAACGATATCTAGACAAAGGACAGCATAGTTGTCAACAGCATTCAGGATATCTGCTCGACACTTTCTGTAATAATTCAAATACAAGAGACCCAGAGGGCATGTAAGTCTGTAAACACTCACCCAAATATTTAGGTAACCATGGCGAAATATTCTCATTAAAAGAGGCCAATCCCGATACCATATTTGTAATTGATGCTTGTTTTACCAATATATGTCCTTTTGAAAAATAGCATATACCAGGTCATTATAACTGGTTACTTTTAAAAGAATATATAAGAACACTGTAGCGACCAAGTGTACTGTTTGACAGATGAGGGTATTTGAGTACTAGTAGTCGGATTTTGAGGTATAAGTTGCTCTTACCTAAATTCCTTATCGGCTTCCAACAACAGCAGTAGAGCACGGCCATACTCCTGCTTTTTCAGAGCTGCCCTTCCCTTCTCATGTAAAGTCATCGCCAGTGTGAGAGCCTACAATAAGATTAATGCTGCGGTTACAACATAAGTACAGTTACGGTAACCCTCCGGTCAGTTCGAATCGGCTGATAGTTCGAACACATATTTTTTTCAATAAAAACTATAATTTTCTAGCTAGTGATAGTTCAAACTCTGATTGACCCTGTTTCGGATAGTCCGAACTTGTCAAAGGAAGAACGTAAAGTAAGATTTTTTTCGGCAAACTCCATTGAAAGCTCGCGGCGATTGGCCCCGGAAAAATGCCAATACTTTGATCAACAGACACGTTTAGGGTAATGGGGTGTATGTGTGAGCATTGCAGTACAGCTGTGCCAGACAAACCATAAATATATGTCACAGGTTGTAGCGTTGATTCATTTTTTACATTGTTTGAAAAATACATCGTGCATGAGACAGCCAATTGCAACTTAGGCCCCGGCAATGTATAAATAACATGCGATCAGTACGAACTGATGTCACGCTGTATGGCAAACTAAGAAATCGCCTGTGTATTATCAATTACAGTGTTAACTAAGCATTTTGATTATTTAATTGCATCCAGACATCCCTAAATTATTGCCCAGCTCACACCAGGTAGGGAGGGACACGCGAGATAACGCGGTAGGGATCGGCCGCCCAGCCGTGACATGACGTGATTAGCATTCATGTCCAAGTCCAAACAATCCACAGGTGTCCCAATAGCGATGGGTTATTTTGAAGGTGTCAAATAAGTTTGGTAGGTATTAGGACAATATCACTTATAATTTAAAAGCAGACATGTTGATGTTCTTACCTAATTTTACTAACATATAGACCTATATTTACAATAGCCCTTTGTAAACGCAACAGGTTATGTAGACTTCGTTTTCAATTTATTAAACAGACCATTCATTACGAAATAATATATAAAATAGTTTCTGATTCAAATAAAACCTAACCACGCAGAGACTCCATATTTAGGTATCTGATACAAACTAGGTAGTCTAACTTTTGTGTCACAAATAAAACGTGTACTGTTTTGGGGCCTACACAATGGCCTCTGCTTCGCAATAGCGATCATAATTATCTCGAAATGAAGAAAGTTTAATGATTAATGATCAATTAACATCGAATTAAATAATATACTATCATTTTACCCATTTATAAATGTGCCATTGTTCTATGCCAGGCCGTCTTTGTTACGTTTCGACCTTACATTGGATAAATATGTCGGGTATATGTTTGTGACTTGATTTACACTTTGCTGAAATTTTTGCCGATAGTTCGAACTCACGCTTATTTTCTGAAGCATAATTTCGTATAATCCGAACAGGTTCATCAATATTTATTTGATTTTGTTCGAACTGACCGATGGTTTTCCGTAGTGCCAATGATGAGGTACAGAAACATACACTGTATATAAAGATTCTAGGTGTCAATATTGTTTATATTTACTATACTTTTTGTAAATCTCTGTAAAAGTATAGATAATCCATACGACAAGCATTAAATCCTTCAAAATTGCAATATCACTTTTTTATTATTAATATTAAGATTTATTTGTGGTACATTATTCAGTTTACAGATATCAAATAGATAAAGAGGCTAACTGTACATATACATATATAGAATATCTATATAAATACACATTACATCAGAACATGCAAGCATCAAAACTATGTTTGGTTTTCTTGTTTCTTGTGTTTTATATTTACAATAAAATGAACTATAAATTACATTTTGAAGGATTATGTTGTACAACATAATTCCATGAGTTGATCATATTTTCAAAGTAATATGAAATTATATTTCATTTTCATTCATATATATATGCCTGATTTTCTAGAGATCAATTTGAGTTTTACATTCATTGTAAGAGAAATTGGTTGAAGACAAGGCAAGTTTTTTCAATGGATTTTGCTGTTTATGATTTTACCAACTGCTTTGTAGTTTCAATACCAGGCAGCTGCAGGCTGCTGGCAAAATATCATGTCTCTGTCTTTTTCAAACAATTTGACCCCTGTGACCTCCGTTTTCTAAATTCCCCCCCCCCCCCCCCCCACAAAATCCAAAACTTTGTCAGGATCCATCCCAGGAAGCTACCACACAAATACAATGATTCTATCATTTTGCTTCATTGGAAGCAGACATTGCAACAGCTGACAGTTTAAGTTAAAAGCTTTCGATTGAGATTAAAAAACATCGTACCTATGGAAGTGCCGACATGTTAGAATGTACTTGCATGGTAACGAATATTGGTCTCGCTGGGTATAAAAAAAATGCATTACCTGTCAAACCGGTTATCATTTGTTCAACGTGTATGCAAGGTGACACTACTATACTATAACAAGAGGCCCATGGGCCTAATTAACGGTCACCTGAGTTATGTAAAAACTGATGTTATCAATGTTACCAAATATTAAAAAAAAATCATTTTGTAACAAAGTTAACTTGTAATGTAATGCAAAAGTAGTATGAAAGATCTGGGTAGTATATGTACTATGTACAAATAGTGGTTCTGTCAGTCAGCTGACAGGACATGTCCCTTTAGCTCAGAAGTAGAGCGTTGGCCACCAGAACCTGGGGTTTAGGGTTTGATCCCAGCAGGGGCACCTCATCTTTCCACTTCTTTCTTTCCTATTACAGTAGAACGAGCTGTTGGAATTATTTTTGGTTTATTTAAGTAAGGTTACTGGCTAAAACGATAACAGCTGTCCTATCAAATACTAATGAAGAAATTTTGTGTATTGTAATTTGCCATTTGGAAGATTTGCATCTTTTTATACTGAACATAAATTACATACTACTAACTGGTAATAAGCAACAAAATTGTGAGCTGACTATATCATCTAAAAAGAGAAAGATATTTGTTTTGAGCTTTTAGTGATAAAAAGGTCGCATATTTTGTTAATCATGTTAAAATAAACATGATAAACGACAAACATACAAAGTGTTGTTGAAGAGAACAATCAGGCCTGTGGCAAAGTTATTTATAATATAACACTATGGATGTGTACACCATTGTTTTTCTTTCAACATGTTTTATTTCAATAACTTGCATATTTTTATATACATCTTATAACCAGCATACACTGTTTTACATATCACTGCATCATTCTTCATCTTATAACAAGCATACATTGTTTTATACATCATCCTACCTCATTCTTATTAGGTATACATTGTTTTACATATCGCTACATCATTCTTCATCCTATACCCAGAATACATTGTTTTACATATCCCTACATCATTCTTCATCTTGTAATAAAGCATACATTGTTTTACATATCCCTACATCATTTTTCGTCTTGTTACCTGCATACATTGTTCTATACATCATCCTACTTCATTCTTATTAGGTATACATTGTTTTATATATATTATATAAATTTTCATCAGATTAAAATAACAAAAACTAAAAAGTACAATGAATATATGCTATTCTTGCATTCCATGTAAACTATATATTATTTCCTTTTCATTCCAATTATCACACAGGCTCATTCATTCACTCATTATTTTCATTATCAGAGTAGGTAAATTTATAAAGACTCACAATTCTTTTTGTACTTATTCATTACAGTAGCAACATAATTGTATTTATATTAATTATAGCTATAGCTGTGATTTCAATGAATGAATTAAAGCAATGAATGTATAATTTTGTCTGTTTGCACTTATTATATTATCCGCTGTATTTTTCAATTGGTTTGTTATCCTATTAAATAATGATAGTGGAATTTGATCTTCATTTTCAAATTTCTGTAGATTTCTTGCCTTCCAAATTAGCCATTTAGACTGAAATATGATTAGATTACATAGTTTATTTATATTATCATTATATTCTGAGACACCAAAGATTCTTTCCTTTTCTGTTAACCTAATATGAACATTGCTTGTTGCTAGACTTTCATTTAGTAATTGTTCTATCCTGAACCAAATTGTTTCACTAAACCTGCACCCACTAAAGAGATGTTGTTGGGTTTCATGTACTTCTTTGCAGAAGTTGCATAGACCATTTGATTTCTGCATTTGTTTAAGTTTATATTCAGTGGTTAAAATTCTGTGTAGGCTTCTCCACTGAAAATCCTTGATTTTCCTGTCAATGATAGTGTTATTTATAGAGAGCCAGATGGCATTCCAGTCCAATGCAAAAAGATCATTCCATTTCTGAAGGGATTTTATCTCTTTACTATTTTGATACAATATATATTTAATTATTTTGTTAAAACACTTGTTCATGGCTAAAATGCTGTTTTTATAAGTGAAAACTAAGTCATCTGAAATTTTAAAGGCACTAATATTGTTTTCATTATTATTTTGTAGTATGTTTTTCCACCCTGACGGAAGGGCCCCTCTGATTTTTGAGAATTCCGATATCCAGTTATTTTTACTTTTTAACTTTTCCAGTAATTGTTCTGATGAAATAAAGTTATTTTGTACAACATTCCAGATATGTTTTATCTTTGTTATTCCACTCCTTGCCCAATTTTTGAAAAAAAGTGGATTATTTTTAAATAATACATTATGATTCCCAAATAGGTTTTGGTTAAGGACATCTTCTGCACTGCTTACAGGTACTTTTTTTTGCAGTTTTTGCCAATGCCAAATTCCCTCCCGATAAATTGCCGGAATTTTTTTCAACTCCAAATTATGAGTGTTGCTGCATCTACATAAGAAATAATCTGTATTGTAAGCTCTGTCATAGCTTTGCAGAAAGTGTTTACCTAGTATGTTCCACGTCTGTATTTCACTATGAATTACTCTATATATTAGTTTGATTCTATTCATTGTAACAATTATCTCTATATCTGTCATATTTAACCCTCCCTGCCCCTTTTCTAAATACACAGTTTCTTTTGCCACCTTATTTATTTTACTACCCCAAAGAAATTTATATATTAATTTGTTTATTTTTTGTAAATATTCTTCAGGTATGGTGTTTTGTGCTAATTCATAAGTTAACTGAGAGCATAGAAGGGATTTAATTATTAGAGTTTTCCCTTCTAATGACAAATTTCTCACTTTCCATGTATTGATTCTGTTTTCAATTTTTTTAATTTTACTCTCCCATAGCCTTGTTTTATCTATACTATAACCATGAAATATTCCTAATACCTTGATATTGTCTCTGACCCATGATATATCTGTATAGTTTGGGGGTCTTTGCTTCCAGCTGCCTATGTACAGACCTTTTGTTTTCTTTTTATTTACCCGTGCACCTGATGCTTTCTCATATTTTTCTAAAATCTTGAATAAAAACGGCAATGAATTTTCTTTACCTAGAAACAGTTGCGAATCATCTGCAAACATGCTTATTTTTGCTTGGATTTTTATATTATTTACTTCTGGGAGGTCAATACCTGTTATATTTTTATCTTTCCTTATGGAGCAGGCAAGTGCCTCTGCCTGAATTATATATAAAATTGGAGCCAAAGGGCATCCTTGTTTTACAGAGCGTGATAGGTTAAAGAAATTGGACATATGGCCATTTGTTAGAATACAGCTTTTGGAATATTTGTAGGTCATGTTAATGTACTCTATCATTGTTTTTCCAAAATTAAATTTCCTTAAACTGTTCTCTAACCAGCTCCATTCTACTCTATCAAATGCTTTCTGTTGATCTAGAAAAATTATTATCCCTCCCTTCTTTTCTATATCGGTATATTCGATAATATCGGATAGCAATCGTATAGATTCCTCAATATTTCTACCTTTAATAAAGCCTCTTTGGTCGCTATGAATGACATTTGGTAATATAGGTTTAATTCTCTCTGCAATTGTCTTAGCTATGATTTTATAGTCTGTATTAAGTAGTGTGATTGGTCTCCAATTGGCTATATCCTCTCTCTCCCCTTGTTTGTACATGAGTCTAATTATCCCCCTATACTGTGACGATGATAGTTTTTTGGTAATAAATATTTCTTCAATTACTTGTGTAAACTCCTTTTTGATGCTATGCCAATAAAGTTGATAGAATTCTGAGATAATGCCATCACTACCCGGAGCTTTATTGTTTTTCAGAGTTTTGATAACTTTTTGAATTTCTTCTTCTGTCGGAATTTTATCACAGTTTTTCTTTTCCATCTCTGTTAATTTGGTGTCTATATTCATTAAAAGTTTTGCTGCCTCTCGTTCATCCGAACCCTCAGATGAGAATAATTTTTGGTAAAATTTTACTTGTTCTTTTAAGATGGTATCTATATCCGAACTATATTGTCCATTTTCACATTTAATTGATGACCATTGTTTATTTTGTGCTCTCAATTTTTCTAAATTGAAAAAGTAACGAGTAGATTTTTCACCCTCCTCGTTCCATTGTACCCTTGACCTTACTCTTGCAGCCTCTGCAAGATTATTATAATAAGTTTGAATTTCTGATGTAAGTTCTAAAAGTTCCCTTTCATTATATATTGAACCCATATCCTTTTTCCTTTGCAATTCTTTTAATTTTGATTCTATTGTTTTTATATATGTTTTTGGTTTATTAACTATATGACTACATGTAACACATAATTGTCGTATTTTTATTTTTGTAAGTTCCCACCAGTTCATTTTACTTTCATAGTCCTCTATATTTTTTTTCCAATTGTTCCAAAAAACTTTAAACATTTCTTTGAAACAATCTGATTTTATTATATCAAAATTCATCTTCCAGTATCCCTTTCCTCTTTCAATTTCATCTAAATTGAGAATCACAACAGGTGAGCCATAGTGGTCATTTTCTGTAAAGGGACATCATTCTATACTGGAATTTATCATCATGTGATCAATTGATTTGCTTGTTAGAAAATAATCTATTCTTGATTGTTTCCTCCCTCTTTTGAAGGTATATGATTTTAATCCTGGGTTTCTGTACGCCATTGTTTTTAATCTTTTCCAGTTTATTCTTCTTGAAATAATAATTTTGCTTCTGTGCATGTGTCAAACATTGCTCGAAGCCATTATCTGAGTCTGGAGAAGAATTCCAAGATGGCCAAAACCCAAACTGTCATAGTATCAAACTGTCATTTCGAAGTTATAATGTCTATCAAGTTTCAATGATTTCCAATTGAAAATGAACCAAATATATCCGAAAGTATCATTTTCTTTGTATAACTATAGTAAACTTTACCCTATCCCCAGGTGATAAAGTGCTTTAAGACCCTTCTATCTATATAGATTATTTGTTTCCAGCATATCTTGGTCTGGATAAGAATTTTTAATTTAAGCCAATTTGATCTCATTTAGCCTGCCCCTCTGGAGTCTGGGGTCATAAAGTTTACAATTTTAATAAAGCACCTCAAGACCCTTCCATCTATGAAGAGTATTGGTTTCCGGCCTATCTCAATCTGGAGAAGATGACTGTTGAAATTTCTGGCTATATGACCCCATTTAGGCTCCGCCCCTCAGCCCCTGGGGATGAGACAGGTTTAAAAATGTCAAAGTATCAAACTGTCATCTCATGGTTATAATGTAAATCAAGTTTGAATGATTTCCAGTAGAAAATGAACAAAATAAACCCAAAAGTTGCTTTTTCCTATATAAACTATAGTAAATTTCAGCCCCTTGATAAAGTACCTCAAGACCATTTCACCTACAAAGAGTATAGGTTTCCAGCATATCTAGGTCTGGAGAAGAAGATTTTTTAAATTTAAGCCAATTTGACCCCTTTTAGCACCGCCCCTCAGAGCCCCTGGGGTTTTGAACCATATAATTCACAACTATGGTGCATATTTGACCAAGGAAGGTTCCTGCAAAATTTTATTGAAATCGGATCAGCGGTTTCTGAGAAGGAGTCGAAAATGTAGGTTGTTTACGGACGCACAATGGCCAACGCACGACGCCGGACAAAAGGTGATCGCAATAGGTCACTTGAGACTTTGTCTCAGGTGACCTAAAAATAGAACACTTTCACAATTTTGAACCATCATTTTTTTATAAGATCAGTTGAATAAAATGGAAATGGAACACATCAAAGATATCATTTATCTAAGAAAAAAGGAAGCAATAGCAAAATACGACCAATTAAAATATCTAATGCACAATCCCTGCACCCCCCCAAATAAAAAGAAACTAACGTACGACTAACGCTATTGCCTACATTTTAGATATCGAACTAGTAATAACATCCTGTGTGAAGACAATACTAATTCCAATCACTTCCATGAGAACGGTTCAATTATCAAATTTCACATTGTTGACTACACACCTGGGAATGTCACATTTTGCACGTGCTAATAAAGCGTCTACACGATGAAGACTAAGAGTTCGTAATAAAGTTTTCGTGTGTTGGTGCTGTTCTATGAACGTGAAAGACCGATGATATAGATATAGGATTTATTTTAAGTATTTTCAGCAATATACCTTGTATTTTGGATTTCGTGAATGTGTCATAAGTAACAACCAGATTGGCAGTGTGGTGGTGAGTATGTTTGATTTTTGATATCGGTTGTTTGTCGATCAGGGTGCGTGGTGCATTGAATCGCAAGACAGTCAGTTGTAGAATGATAACTGGTTTGACAGGTAATGCGCTCTTAATACCCAGCACGACCAATACTTGTTACCAAGTAAGGACAAACTAAAATGTCCACACTTCCTTAGAAATGATAGTCGGAACAGATGGGGAAGAGCTCAAAGCCAGAGGAAAAAAAAACAGAAAAAAAAACTTTTTCATTTCATTTTTGCCAGAAAAATATTGGATTCTATCAACTTGATAAAACTGATATCTTTCAAAGTGACAAATATCAAAAGTATTGGTATCTTCTATTCGCTGCATTCAAAGGCAACACGTTTTTGTTCAGATTCAAATGAAGCAACAGAGAATAAGTGGTCGTCATGGATAATGTTCGGTACACACACTGAAGTATTTACACAAGTATACAATTAATATTTTTTTATAAGCAATCATAACAGAAAGTTGAGTATCCCATTCAAAATGGCGCACAGCCTTGTTGTCAAGCGTGACGTCATTAGAATATGGCGTTAATTACTATGCTTCTGATTCCTGCCCTTTTTTAATTCAGGTTCATGTTTTATGCTTTAACAAGAGTACCACGGGGCGGAACAATATACGCCCGTCGAATGCCATATAGTGTTATATACTTTCTTACATTGAAATAAGATCTGCATCATTCAAAAATTGGTTAGCTGACATGCTATAACAAGAGGCCCAATGGGCCTGCATCGCTCATCTGGTATAAATCTCACACTTGTAACCTTAAAAGTGATCTAAAATAAAGCTACAGGCAAAATATCAGTATTTATGATTAAAATTCATTCAAAAGACCCTGTTAAGGTTTTTTTAAACATTTCACCCCTGTGATTGAAAGTCGAACAAATTTTATAGCCTTTCATCTCAGGATGCAATTTGTAAAGTATCAACATCCTGGGACCCATGGTTATTCAGAAGAGGTCGTTCAAAGATTTTAAACAAATTTGACCCCTGTGACCTTGAATATAAGTCAAAGTCATTCACTTTAACAAAATAGTAGTCCTTGATCCCAGCATGCTACTGACTAAATATCAACATCCTGAGCCTTTTGGTTATTCAGAACAAGTTGTTTAAATATTTTGAACATATTTGCTCCTTGTGACCTTGAATATGATTCAAGGTCATACATTTAAACAAACTTGGTAGCCCTTGATCCTAGTATGCTACTGACTAAATATCATCACCCTGGGCATTTTGGTTATTCAGAAGAAGTTGTTTAAAGTTTTTAACATATTTGACCCCTGTGACCTTGAATATGGGTGAAGGTCATTCATTTGAACAAACTTGGTAGCCCTTCACCCAAGCATGCTACTGGCCAAATATCATCTCCTTGGGCAGTTTGGTTATCGAGAAGAAGATGTTTAAAGTTTTTAACATATTTGACCCCTGTGATCTTGAAAATGGGTGAAGGTCATTAATTTTAACAAACTTTGTAGCCCTTCATCCCAGTTTGCTTCTGGCCAAATATCGACACCCTAGGCCTTTCGGTTATTAAGAAGAAGTCGTTTAAAGTAAAATATTGACACCGGACGATGGAAGCCGCGCCACGGCATAAGCTCACTTGGCACTTCGTGCCAGGTGAGCTAAAAATGTAGGAGAAAATCTCTGGATAAAAAAATCAAATACTGAAATGAACAAAGGGCAATTACTTTTGCAAGAATTGTCGAATCAAAATTCTTGTCCAGGAAACACAACAACATATCGTGATTATTTAGCCTACTAAGTTTCAAAGAGATCCGTTGAAAAATGTAGAAGAATGCCGGACAAAAATCAAATACTGAAATGAACAAAGGGCAATAACTTTTGGAAAAATTGTCGAATCAAAATTCTTTTCAGGGAAACACAACCTCATATCATGAATATAATGTATACCAAGTTTCAAAGAGATCGGTCGAAAAATGTAGGAGGAGATTGCCTGACAAAAATCAAATACTGAAATAAACAAAAGGCAATTACTTTTGCAAAAATTGTCGAATCAAAATTCTTTTCAGGGAAACACAACTTCATATCATGATTATAATGTATACCAAGTTTCAAAGAGATCGGTCGAAAAATGTAGGAGGAGATTGTCGGACAAACAAAAGTTTACGCCGGATGAACGGACAACGCCATACCATAATATGGGCGAATAAAAATGTAATAAATAGAAAATTTAATGGTGTCTTCAGTAATAACAAATATATTTCACTCGTGTGGCTGATATTTTGATATTTTTCATGAGTGCGCAGTAACAAAAATTAGCAACACTCGTGAAATATATTTGTTATTACTTTAGACACCATTAAATATCCTCTATCTATTTAATCTCAATCAAAAGCTTTTTAACTTGCACTGTCAGCTTTAAGTTGGAACAGACCTGATTGGTCTAGATCACAGCATGCTGCTTGTAAATGTCATCATCCTAGCTTTCTTGGTTATTGGTTTTATAGTAAAAGTAAGTTCAGTAAAATTACCTCTTTATTACTAGTTATTTTTTTTATGTTTATTATGTTAAAATCTATTCATTTTTTTATGTTTATTATGTCTATTCATTTCGTAAAATTATCTCTTCATTTAATGACAGTGTATTGCTTATTGTCTATTTGCTTTATTTTTGTCTGTTTATACTATAAATTTATTGATTATTTATCCGAAAATGTACAATTCAAAATAGCTGATTTATAAGTTTCTGTGTCTGTTGGAAAAATAAGTATTTTCTACCTCTGTGGTAGCTCATGAATAAGAAGTTAAATGTGGTAGTGATACATGCACTAGTTATGTCAAGTCAAACATCTTATATGCAGATTTATAAACACCAGAGGACTGAGTAGAGCTGACAATGATTCAGTAGCACTAGCTTTACCTTTTTCTCTGCTGTTGGTAAGTTCAGAGGCCTTCCTGATTGGTCAGCAATCTGGATATCATAGTCACCTGGAAATTATTATGATAATGGTTAAATGAAGATAATACTTGTCATTCAGGTATTTCTTTTCACGCAAGTAAACTATTTTCCTAAAATCCCTCTGGCAATTTGTTATTTGATTCAGTTTCTGTTTTTTGTGTTTTTTGATACGCAGTTATGATAGCGACTTAATTTATGTGACTTTGAATAATTTAATGGTAAAGGTTATTTATTATCACAAACCATGCAGCATATCTTGATAGTCCAAATTTCTGAATTCCAAACCTTTTGGTTCTTCAGAAAAAGATGTTTGAGCATTTTAACCCTCTAATACTTCACAATATACTGAAAAGTGCCCCCGTTTTAAAAACTGATTTTGTTTCCCTGCACCAACACTATGGTACATTTACTAAATGGGTTCTATATACCAAATACAACATAATGTATCAAAAACAAGAGGCCCAAAGGGCCTGTATCGCTCACCTGAATATGATTAAAATAATTGGTATGAAGTAAAGATATAGCATTCCATGGTAGGTGCTGTAAGTAAATATGAAATTTCAGAAAGATCCGTCCAGTACTTGAGATGTAGCGAGAACAAACTTCAAACAGAGCCCCACCCCTATGCCCCTAGGGGGGGGGGGTCATACCAATTATACAAAATTGAGTCCCCTTGGCCCAAGGATGCTCCAGACTAAATAAGGACAAGAGGCCCATGGGCCTTAACAGTCACCAGATATATTTATACAGAGAGTTGATTTTGTTTTTAACACGAACAGAAATATTATTCAGTGACAAAAAACAATCAAACCACCTTATTCAATATCTAGTATATAGATTTAAGACTAAAAAGTATTTGAAACTAGCACCTCTGATTCTAAACAAGGAAATGAAGAAATTTTAGCACACTGACTCCTTTGGGCCCCACCCTACAGCCCTTGGGGTAGGGCTGGCTCAAGATATTCAAAGTATCATTTGCCATTATAAACCATAATAAATTTTGCCCCCCCCCCTCCTTCCCCAGGGGGTAAACGTGAGACCCTAGGGTCATAAATCTTAAGACCCTTCCATCTATGAAGAATGTTTGATTGTACCATATCAGGGTCTTTGAGAAGAAGATTTTTGAAATTTCAGTCAATTCAACCCTTTTTGGCCCCACCCATCAGCCCCGGGTCAGTCAGGGCTCATATGTGCATACCATCAAACTGCTATCCAATACTGATAATGCTAACCCAAATTGAATTACTTCCAATGAAAATTAAACAAATGTTGGTCCAAAATGTGGTTTCCCTATAAAAACTATAGTAAAGTTTACCCCTCCCCAGGGGTAAACGTGAGATCCCAGGGTCATAAAATTCACAATTTTGGTAGAGCACCTTAAGATCATTCCATCTATGAAGAGTGTTTGATTCTACCATATCTGGGTCTTGAGAAGAAGATTTTTGAAATTTCAGTCAATTCAACCCTTTTTGGCCCCACCCAATAGCCCCGGGGGGTCAGTCAGGGCTCATATGTGCATACCATCAAACTGCTACCCAATACTGATAATGCTAACCTAAATTGAATTACATCCAATGGCAATTAAACAAAAATTGGTCCAAAATGTGATTTCCATATATAAACTATAGTAAAGTTTACCCCCTCCCCTGGTGTAAATGTGAACACCCAGGGTCAAGAAATTCACAATTTTGGTAAAGCACCCTTCAATCTATGAAGAGTATTGAAGAGAAGATTTTTGAAATTTTAGTCAATTTGACCCTTTATGGCCCCGCCCCTCAGGTCCCTGGGGGCCGGGGACCAAACTGTCAACAATTTTTGTTGACCTTTGGCCATGGAAGGTTTCTGCAAAATTTCATTGAAATTGGTTCAGGGGTTTTGGAGAAGAAGTCGAAAATGTAAATTGTTTACGGACGCATGACGTACGACGGATGACGTACGACGGACGATAGGCGATCGCAATAGGTCACTTGAGACTTTGTCTCAGGTGACCTAATAAAATCCCTTAATCCTAATGGTCGAAGAAGGATTTTAAAGGTTTTATCTCGATTTCTCCTATTGGGCCCCGCCCTTCTGCCCCAAGGGGGGCCACACTCGCTGTTTATACAAAATTGAGTCCCTTTTGCCCAAGGATGCTCCAGACTAAATAAGAATAAAATCTCTTAATCCCTATAGTAGAAGGATTTTAAAGATTTTACCTCTATTTCCCCTATTGGGCCTTGCCTCTCCAGGGGAGTCAGACACATTATCTATACAAAATTGGTTCCCTTTCACCCAAGGATGTTTCATACCAAATTTCGACAAATTCCTATCATTCCTACATAAGAAGAAGGATTTTGAAAAAATTGCTATATTTCCCCTATTAAGCCCCTCCCTTCTGCCCCCAGGGGGGCCACACTCGCTGTTTATACGTAATTGAGTCCCTTTTGCCCAAGGATGCTCCAGACTAAATTAGGATAAAATCTCTTAATCACTATGGTAGAAGAAGGATTATAAAGGTTTTACCTCTATTTCCCCTATCGGGCCCCCAACCTCAGGTCCCAGGGTGGCCACACCCACCATTTATACAGAATTTGTTCCCCTTTACCCCAGGATGAGCCACACTAAATATGGACCAAATCCTTTCATCCCTACAGAAGAAGAAGGATTTTAAAGAAAAATTTGCTATGTTTCCCCTATTGGGTCTCGCCCCTCAGCCCCCTGGGGGGCCAGACCCACGGTTTACTTTATACAAAAATATTTACATTTGGTGTGGCAAAGCCCTTCTATATTACTACTAAAGTACTGCCGATAGCAGCTTCATCTTATGAGACTATAACTGAAGTTGGTCTTTGCACCTCCGAGCGACTTAACTGCCGAACTTATCGATATCTTCTGCTTTGATCCCGAACATCAGCTGCCTGTCTTAAGTGTCTGTGAGATCAACAAACACATTTACGCCTGGATTTTTCACCAATTCAACCTTCTCCGGTTGCACGATCAACATCAACATGCCGGACTGCAAATATAACTCTGACCTGATTACTGCAGGCTTCCGTTGATTGCGTGCGCTGGATATAGGTCGCGACAAATTCGGAAAATGTTTTACGACACTTGATTAGATACTTTCAAAATGTTATTTGTTACTATTTTATGAAATGACAATATGATATGTATATAAATTAAAAAACAAATGAATTATTAACGAAAGTTGGGTAGCCTTTTCAATTTTGTATGGTAAATAGCGCGTTCTAGATATTGACCTGACCTGACGGTAATAAGCGGGAAATTTGAAAGTTGGAAAAGATAAAATATTTTTTGCGAATTCTCATCACGGAAATATAAATATAAGCAATAAACTGCATAGATGTGGCAGACCAAAAGGGATAACTGCCACATGTGTCACGGACAAACTTACCATGGTGCGCTAGCAGTTATACCAGTTGTTCTGCCACATCTATGCAGTTTATTGCTTAATTGATTTCCCTTCACCAAAGGATGCTTCAGACCAAATATGGAACAAATCCTTTCATTCCTACAGAAGAAGGATTTTAAAGAATTTGCAATCTTCCCCTATTGGGCCCCGCCCCTCAGCCCCCAGAGGGGCAGGACCCACCATTTATACAAAATTGAGTCCCCTTGGCCCAAGGATGCTCCAGACTAAATTAGGATAAAATCCTTTAATCCCTACGATAGAAGAAGGATTTTAAAGGTTTTACCTCTATTTCCCCTATTGGGCCCCAACCCTCAGCCCCCAGGGGGGCCAGACCCACCATTTATCCAAAATTGAGTCCCCTTGGCCCAAGGATGCTCCAGACTAAATTAGGATAAAATCCTTTAATCCCTACGATAGAAGAAGGATTTTAAAGGTTTTACCTCTATTTCCCCTATTGGGCCCCACCCCTCTGCCCCCAGGGGAGCCACACCCACCATTTATACAAAATTGAATCCTCTTGGCCTAAGGATGCTCCAGACCAAATTTAGTCAAAATCTAAATGGCCGTTCAGGACTAGTAGCGTTTTAAAGAAAAAGTTGACAGACGGACGGATGACGGACGGACGACAGACGCTGCAGTATGGCATAAGCTCACCATGGTCCTCTGGACCAGGTGAGCTAAAAATTATCCATTTGCTTGTTTGTTACAAGGAAACTTTACATGTGCCTCAAATTTCGCCACTTTTTACCACTTATGGGCTTCTAACAAATTTGGTTGTAATTGGCCTAGCCAGAGTTTCCTCAGACTGGCTCGGTCAACAGACAGAGACATTTTGAAAGATAGATGCCTGGTGTGGGGCCAGAGCGCACTACTATATGAAAAATTGGAATTCCCCGACACCATTTGGTATGTCGGAGAGTGGATTTGGATCAATATAAATATACATGTATACCATTTATCGATATATGTGAGGTAATAGTGTTGTATCATAGAAGAGTTTTGTTGTCTGCACCTCAAAACTCTGGTGACAGGGCCAGAGGAACCTCTGGCTATAATTAGCCTTGTGGTTCTCAAGAAAAAAGTTCGAAGAAAATTTTACTGACAGAGGACAGACTATGAAAGATTGATTGCAATAGATCACTTGGCTCTCTGGGCCAGTTAAGCTAAAAAGCTGTTAAATTGAGATTGAAATTTAACTTGATGAAAAGATTTTAAAACATTCTAGCTTTTGTAAGATGAACACATAGCTGCGACCATTACCTGTCTCTGCATTGTCAGAGAGAAGTTCTGCTGCCTTACGGGTGTCAATCATCCTGGCTACATCCTCCTGTTGCCTAGCAGTCTCAGCCTGGCTCATGGACAGACAAAGTCCCATTATCTGACAGCCATGCTAAAAAATGTTCAAATACAGTTTGTAATACTGTATAGTCGTTTAATTTTGCAGGTATAATATATTTCATGTTTTTCTCAATCAGATCCAGTTTGCTGGGATTAAATTCTGCACAACATGGCCAAGTAAAAATACCTTTGTATTTGGGTGATGAAATTCATTTACCATTTTTTTTGTGTATACATGTATATACTCAGGGAGATTATAACACGTGATATGTGATATTAATGTTTGCTGGATATCATTTTGTGCTATCTTTGATGACCACCAATATAACAAAATTAAATACTCACTGAATATTACTGACTATACAGTAAGTAACCTAGCTTTCCATTTACCAAGCACCTATCTTTCTCTATACCATTGAGACAACAGACCTTTACCCAATTGTATTTTTACATCAATGACTTGTTCCCTATTTCCTATCCTAACAACAAACTTTGATAGTATACAGCTTTTTTTTTTTTCATTTGAAGAAAATATAGCGCTCATTTGCTGATCATGAAGAAACACTTTGTTTTAACGGTAAAACAAGGAAAAACATATTGAACATATTACTTATTACATATGGAACATATACCAGCTAAAACAACCACAAACTTTGAGTCTCAGTCAGTCTTGTGTCTACGTGTTTCCTGCCACAGGGAAAAGAGATATATCCTCGTGTTATCAGTTTTGATTACTTAAGCATGTTTTTGATCAATTTTCCAAATCAAATCATTTAGATTGCAAGACAATGACAAGAGGCGCAATGGGCCTGCATTGCTCACCTGGTATTCATCTCACAATTGTACCCTTAAAAGAGGTCTAAATTAAAGTTACAGGCAAAATATCAGTGACTTAAAGTCATTCAGAAGAACCTGTTAAACGATTAAAAAACACATTTGACCCCTGTGACCTTGAAAGTCAAACATGGGCATTAAGTTGAACAGACTTTATAGCCCTTCATCCCAGAATGCAACTTGCCAAATATCACCACCCTATACCTTTTGTTTATTCAGAAAAGGACTTTTAAAGAACTCCGGCCCTCTATAATATGCGGGAAATAAGCGACCCGACCCTGGGTGGCTATTCAAACTGATATTTTAGAAACAAATCGTCATTTTCACACACATGTCGTACATGGATCGAAAGATCTATTCTTTATGCACAAGATGAACATAAATTACATGCCTCAAACAACCAATACAATCTCTTAAAACATATTTTTTCAAACTTACTCTGTTTTACTTTACGTTTTTGATAGCCCCGCCTTCTAATGCCATGTGACTAAAATCTCGACAGCCTACGTCATAACGTTGGGAAATACCTTCGGAAACGCGAGATCTCGTCAAGTCATGTGACATTGCTCATACCCTAATTTCCATTAAAAACATGGGTTGGTATAGAAAACATTGAAAAATACTGTTCGTAATGATCATTGAAACATGTTATTGATACCACCTAGTGCATTTAGGTCATTTAGTCATTTATTTGAACAAACTTGGTAGCCCTTCATCAAAGTTGGCTTCTGACCAAATATCATTACCCTAGGCCTTTTGGAATTGAGAAGAAGTTGTTTAAAGTAAAATATTGACACCGGATGCCGGATGGACGGACAGGCAACGGATGCCGCCATGGCATAAGAATATATATATAAAAATATATGTCACCAAATGCTGCACAAGAGTGTAGAATTTCCATTTCCCACCTCCTACCCAAAATTTGGTAATTCACTGTTGATTAGAAAAGGCAAAAATAACAACAGGCCCAGAGGGACTGTATCGCTCACCTGAATAACAAAGCAACCATGGGAAATTATTCTTATTACATAAAATCCATCCAATTGCGAAAAAGAAAGATTTTAAAGATTAAATCCTTGAATTCCCCTATTGGGCCTTACAACTCTCAGCACCCAGAGGGGCCTCGACCCTTCATTTATACAAAATTTAGTCACCTTTTCCCAAGGATGCTCCAGGCTAAATTGGGATAAAATCCCTTTATCCCTATGATAGAAGCAGGATTTCAAAGCTTTTTACCTCTATTTCCCCTATTGGGCCCCACAACTTTGCCCACAGTGGGTTCAAACCAACCATTTATACAAAACTGAGTCCTCTTGGCCTAAGCATGCTCCAAACAAAATCAGAATGAAATCCCTTCACCCTTTATGGTAGAAGAGGGATTTCAAATGTTTACCTATATTTCCCCTATTCAGCACCACCTCTCTGCCCCCAGATGGGGGGGGGGGGGGGGGGCACCCACTGTTCATACAAAATTGAGTGCCCTTGGCCTAAAGATGCTCAAGACCAAATTTAGTCGAAATCTACTTGGCCTTTCAGGACAAGTAGCGTTTTAAAAGAAAAGTTGACGGACGGACAACGGACGGATGGACAACGGATGCTGCGCCATGGCATAAGCTTCCTTGCCCTTCGGAAAGGTGAGCTAAATATACCAAAAGTTCTGAGTAACATATACACAAACTAAGGCTATATTTGGGAAGAGCAGAAAAAATCATTGGTATACTAAAGATAGACCCCACTTTTGTGCAATAATACTACTAGTTCATGAAGTGGTGTCACTTGCCAACACCAAGATGGTCGTAGTCAAACGATGTGATACCAAAATGTAACACCATCATCTGATTGTAAGGTCATAATAGTAAAGGTTACATAATTATTGAGTGCAACCATTAGGGATGCACATATCACACATGGGTGTAACTGTGTTCCGTATAAGACTGTATATTATACACATACAAGTGGGCAAATATTTTAACCGAAATAAGACTTCGATATATATATAGTCCTTTACAGAAAAAAATGAGTGTTAATTTTCTCCAATATATAATCCAGCACTTTTTAATAATTCATAAACAGAATTAAGCCATTTTCCTATTTTGCAGTACTTTTCAAGCACTGACCTCAATTCCAGTACTTTTCAAGGCCTGTACCAACTATAAAATTAATTTTTTGAACTATTTTTCCAGCAATGACCTCAAGATTTCACCTATTTCATCAATATCATTAGTAAGTTGTTTCAGTTGTATATCAGAAATATTAGAGGAAATTTGCTCCATCTCTTAAAATATTTTGTTATAAAAAAACAGACATTTTCAACAAACATCTACACAAAACACTGCAACAGCTTTTACCTTTACTCCCTGGGATTCCAGAGATGTCTGGTTAGTAATTACACGTCCCTGACAAATGAGCTTCAGCTGGTCAGCTGGTAGTGCCATCCGTTCAGACAACATATCCCTCAAGTCTTTTCCCAAGACATTAAGGCTGATCTCAAGAGAAATATGCTGTACCTGTAACAGAAACCCCTTTTTGTTTTATTCAAAATGTCTGTTACCTTTAATTCATGATACTTCATTTCAGATTGAAGAATATCTGGAAGTATATTTCATACAATATAACCTGGTAGTTACACACAACACACCAAAAATAGTGTGTGAGCATCGTACATACATTATACCATCTGCACATGAGGGGTACAGCATGTAAAGAATTTTCATGGCATTTTGTCCAGGAAGGATTATTCATTGTTCAAATCTCACATTGTTGATTTGACATTTGACCCTGTGACCTTGAATATGGTTGAAGGTAATTCATTCGGACAAACCTCGTAACTCTATATCTGAGCATGTAACTGACCACATATCATAACACTAGGCCTTTTAGTTATTCAGACTAAGTTGTTTCAATGTTTTCAACACATTTTTGACATTTAACACACGTTTTTTACGTGTTTAACACCGACCTTGAATAACGGGTGAATGTTGTTCATTTGAACAAGCCTACTAGCTTTTCAACTTAGCATGTTACTGACAAAATATCATCACCCTGTGCAGTTTGGTTATTCAGAATAATATGTTTTCAAATTCTTGAGATATTTTACCTCTGTGACCTTGAATTAGGGTCAAGGTCATTCATTTGAATTAACTTGGTAACCTTGCATCCGAGCATGTTACTGGCCAAATAACAGTCCTATGGGCCTCTTTGTTATTCAAAAGAAGTTGTTTAAAGTAAAAAGTTGATGCTTGACAACGCCACAGAATTAGCTGACTTGGCCCTTCCGGCCAGGTGAGCTAATCAACTTTTTATTTATTTTTTAAATATTCATTGAAAGCTTTTGAACTTGCACTGTAAGCTTTAACATGCCAGACAGACAAGGACGTATGGACAAACAAATGGATGACTGTTATGGCACTACTGCATTTCTGTAGCTTACTTTGCCCTTCAAAGAGGGTCAAGGTCATTATATAATTAAGTGCCATAAGCTCAAAGAAGCTAATATATTTTAACAAATGTTTACCTATGCAAAAGAATAAAAAGAAAGAAAATAATTCCATGTTTGGATTACTTTATGCAAATAACTTACTTGATTATGTGCTTATTTGTTAGTTGATAAAGTGTATAAACATAGAGCCTTTTATACCTTATCTGCACTTGTTGGTAGACCAGTCATTTTCACTTTCAGTGAGGCTAGTCCGGATTTTTTATATTTCTCTCGCTCTGCAAGTTTGTGAAGAGCATGGACCCTCAGATTTTCTGTAATACCAGAGACCATCTCTTCTGTCAGTTGTAAGTCCTGGGCATACCTTGCAATCAGATCCTGCTCAAAGGAGAATGACATAACAAACAAAACATGAGTATATAGTATTTATTGATACACGTTTACAACAATAAAATAGTAATGGTATTTATTTAGGCCTACACTAATACTGTCTAACAGTTTTTCATTGCTGTTTGCAATTACATCTTTGACCTTGAAAGAGGGTCAAGAACAAGTTCTTTCTAAAAAACCTGAACAGAAATCAAGCTCGAATTAAAAGATAAATATTGTTATTTTTGGTCTAAACTTTATGGACCTTTGTTTTTAACTGAATTTCTCAGGCATCATTCAGGTTGGTATGGATTATCTAATACCCCAGCAAGCTACAGGCAAAATGTTTTTACTCGGGCCTAAAATACATTTTGAATTGTTGTTCCGACTTTATAGCTTATGCCTCTACGTTAATTATTCAGAAATTATTAAATCTAGAAAATGTCTGTAAGACTTAAATGCCCCCACTGCCATGTGAAATTAGTTTCAGTGTTCTATAAAAAGTTACAACAACTTTGATCTTGATACCCTGAAACATGGACACACACAAGGTACTACACTTAAAGTTGATAAGTTAATTTTAATATTCATATGTTTTTTCTGTATGTTATTACCATCCTGAAACACAAGGATGTCAGAGGTATACCCATACTTGACCATGAGGAGAGTCTGAGCTGTTTGTGAAAACTCCTCTATCTGAGACTAGATCCCAGAAAGAGGTCGAACTGTTAGTCTCAAGAATTCCAGTTCCAGAAGGTAGAGGCTTCGAATGGAACCAAGGTCTGCGAGGCCACCAAGAGGCCACCTGCAAAGCCACCAAGGCCACCTGGTGGCTACCAGGAGAGCCCTGCACAAATATCTCTGTAAGTTCTCTAGTTACCTGAGGATCATGGAGATGGGTTGAAAAATGTACGCCAGCATGCTTGCACATGACATCGCTGAAATGTCTGTCTGATATGGCAGGGAATCTATCATCTAGGAGCAGTTTATCAATAGCTATTTGTTTAAGTTACAAAAAAGTCCACCTGTGGGCGATAATACATTTGGTGGACTCAGAATTGATGCAGAGACTGGTTATACATGATGACATTGCCAAATCCCCGCTAAATGGGCAGCCTTGATCCACACCTCCTTCGAGATTGCCAGCACCCATTCCCTGATCACCAACATACACATGTGAGGAGAGATAGACCCCCCCTGTCTGTTGAGATATTGAACAACTGTGATGGTGTCTGGTCTTACTATGATCGTCTGGCCCTCCCATAAATGTATCCATTTCTGGAAGGCAAGGATCACTGCTTTCATCTCCAGAACGTGTAGGTGGAGAGAGGCCTTCCACTTGCCCTAGAGAGTTTGGTCCTCCGTGTTGGCCCTGGGTTTCAAATTGAGGATAACCGTTATCGTTTTCCTAGTTGAAAAGAAGGTGCTGTAAAACATGTTTTCGATTAGATCTGTCGGGACATGAAGTCTATGATGCATTCGTTCCTCTGTCAAAACCTCCAGAACCCATGCATCTTGAGTAATGCTGTACCACTTTGGCAGAAAAGACCTTCCCCCCTTATGGCAATAGGGGGCATTGTCTCCTGAGGCAATGTCCTACCACTGATGAAAGGGTGAGTGGGAAACAGTGATCTTGATCTTCTTTTCCCTTGCCTGTAACAGAGTTTCTCTGCTGAGAGGAACCCCTGTCTCAACCTGCTCCTTAAAAACTTAAAGTCAGTTGTCCAATCCCTTTGATTTTTCAATTAAACTGAAATGAAATGAAAGCTGGAAGGTTAACACCCAGCCTGACCTCTGGCAGCCTGTCAATCTTTTTGGCCACTCTTCTGTGCCTTGACCATATCCACTACCCCTTAAATCCCCTCCCCAAATAACAATGTGGCATGGATAAAAGTTCAGCCTCAAATGCTTCCCGAGCCAGTGTCCTTAATGATCTGAGCCCGTTTAGAATGATGTTGTAAGGCAAATGCTCCACCCATTTGGTCCAGAGTGCCTTGAGAGGCCAAGAGAGCCACTGTGAAAGTTGCCTATAAAGGCCTAGACGGGTCAAAGTTAGAGGGAGGAGCATCCAACTCAGACATAGTCCTACTCAAACCCTGATGTAGACCTAAGGTAGCTGCCATCCCTGTAATGAGGGCTTTCTGAACAAGGGCTAAATATACCTCCAGTGCCTGCTTCTTGTGAGTCTGTTTCCTCAGAAACACTGGTACAATCACTAGTGACATAAGAAGCTTTTTCGTTGATCAATTTAAAGGGTACTTTGCAATCCTAAACTTGGGCTGTGACCTCAGTTTTGACAGGTTCTAATGAAAGAAGAGAAGGCCCTCCTCGAAGGGCTCAAACAAAGCCTTGGCATGTCATCAGTTGTTTCCCTTTGAACGACTTCTTCTTAAGAACTGAAGGACCTAGGGCCATGATATTTGGCCAGTAGGTACAGAGTGCTATTAACTTCCTTAAATAAATGACCTTGACCTACTTTCAAGGTCACAGGTGAAATATGTAAAATCCTTTAAACAACTTTTCCTGAATAACCAGGAGGCCCAGAATAATAATACTTGGCCAGTAAGTACCTGGCATTAAATGGTATAAAGTTTCCTCAATAAAATTACCTTGACCTACTTTGAAAATCACAAGGGTCAAATGTGTTAAAAGCATTTAAACAGTTTCTTTTGAATAACCAAGAGGTCCAGAGCATTGATATTTGGCCAGTAGGTACCTGGGACAAAGTATTGTAAAGTTTCCCCAAATAAATTACCTTGACCTACTTTGGAGGTCACAGGGGTCAAAAATGTTAAAAACTTTAAACCACTTCTTCAGCAATACCAGGAGTTCAAGAGTACGGATACTTGGCCAGCAGGTACCTGGGACAGAAAGATAAAAACTTTACTCAAATAAATGACCTTGACCTACTTTGGAGGTCACAGGGTATAAATTAGATAAAAACTTTAAACAACTTGTTCAGCAATACCAGGAGTCCAAGAGTACTGATAGTTGGCCAGTAGGTACCTGGGACAGAGAGATATACATTTTCCTCAAATAAATTACCTTGACCAGCTTGTGATGTCACAGGGTTCAAAAATGTTAAAACTTTTAAATAACTACTTCTGATTAACCAGGAGGCCAAGAGTACTGATACATGGCCAGTAGGTACCTTTGACAGTGATATTAAGTTTCCCTAAATATATGATCTTGACCTACTTTTAAAGTCACAGGGGTCAAATATGTCAATATCTTTAAACAACTTCTTCAGCAATACCACAAGACCCTTGGTGATAGTTGACCAGTAGCATGCTGGGATAGGTAGTATAAAGTTTCCTTTAGTCTGGAACATTCTTAAACCAAGGAGACTCAATATATGGAAACATTTTCAAAAGTGCTTTTATTGAGAATATTTTCCCATGATTGCTGAAATATCCAGGTGAGATATACAGGCTCGCTGGGCCTCTTGTTTTAGTAGAACGTCCGTTCACATAGTGAGTAGGTCCATGTCTCGCAACTTGTAGCTCAGGCCTGAACTTGCTGCTACTCAACCCAAACGGGAGTTGCCGTGATGCAGGCCGAGTTTGGAATAGGGGAATCCATAACACCTGCCCATGTCTGACTCTCTTTGTATTTTGTGGCCAGGACTGTCCATCCCATTATGAGAGGCAACATTCTTACTCCCCTTTCCGCTGTGAGGTACGTACGTACATTCCCCTGATGTGGAGAAACTTGTGCTCTAGGCTATCTGAGCGAAATGTAGATATATGTGATAGATAAGCAGTAAAGAAATAAAGAAATTAACACTAGAGTTTGACCAATTGGTTAACATAATCAGTAGGGACCATGCAAAATGGGGTCGTAGAGAAAATAGGGTGATACAGTTACCCAGATGGCAGGATATGTGACAGAGAGGAGCCGGTGTGCATACATGTGCAGGTTTTATTTATTTATTTCCAGCTCCCTCTCACAAGGGTAGGTACACGAAGCAATTTCTGTGAGAGTCTGTAGGTATTTTTGTGGTTAGTATCACTTGAGAACAGCCCAAATGATATTTTTACAAGAAGACATTTACACTATCCACTATATATACCCTCTCCTTCCTTACATGGTGACCTTTGGGTTATTGTGATATATACATGTACTTACATTTGGTGAATCCCCTCTACTACCATCCTCCTTGGTGTACGGTGGCAGCCATAGTTTGATCTTTTCATCATTCAGCTTTTCACGTACACGCTTCTGGTGCAGCTCTTGTGCATAGTTCCCATCAACAACTCTATCTTCCATCATACAGTAAATGATAAATGAAGCAGCAAAACTGGAAATATGTAACAACAAATAATGGTGTTCAGGGCATTTTGTGGTTATGACATCATTTTCAATTTTATGAATATTATGATTTGTCAACAAAACTAATAACAATAGTACAGTAGGGGGACATTACATAGCCCATTCAATGATATATTGTATCTTATCCACAGCAGGGTGGAACAATATAGCCCATTCAATGCTATGTTTCATCAACAGTAGGGCAGAACAATTAATTCAGCCCATTCAATTAATTATATGTAAGCATATTTAATTGCTTTCAGATGGGGTTCATAGGCAATATGAATTCCCACTGCAGTACAAAAAAAATGACATGAACAATGTTAACAGTTCATGTTTCATTTTCCTGTAATACAGTGGGCATTCATAATGCCTATGAACCCTATCTGAAAGCAGTTTATTTAGCAATTCTTATTTAAAGTCAAAATGCAAGATGGGCTTTTTTTGGCCTTTTTATTTCTCTAATCAGTCTCAAAAATAAACATGCACAACTACGGATCAAACGGATCAAGGGAAACTTACATATAAAATGCAAGGACCCCTTAGTACTTTCAGAGAAATAACAATAAAAAACCTTAACTGTCAAAATTCAAGATGACCTAGGCCTCTGTCTGCAACTTTTATTTGTGATAAATCTCAAAAGTAAACATGCACAATTACAGACCAAGGGAAATTAAACCTACAAATCAAATTAGAGAAAGATCCCTCCAGTGCAATCTGAAAAATAGCGATAACAAACATTCGCTGTCAAAATCTAAGATGACGTCTCATGCAATATGTCAGCCATTGTGTTTTAATCCGATCAATCTCAAAAGTAAACATGCACAATAATGAGGACCAAGGAGAACCTTTATATATCAAATTCGAGAAAATCCCCTCAGCTTTCTGAGAAATAGCGATCAAACATTCACTGTCAAATACAAGGTGGCCTCCTGTCAGCCATTTAGTTTTTTTAATCAGTCTCAAAAGTTAACATGCTCAACTACAGTTCAAGGGAATCAAATCTACATATCAAATTTGAGGAAGATCTTTCCAGTTCAATCTGAGAAATAGCGATAACTAACATTTATTGTCAAAATCCCAGATGGTTGTCTGTTGGCCATTTTGTTTATCCAATCAGCCACAAATGTGAACATGCATGCACAAATATGAAACAAGGGAATCCTACAAATGAAATTTGAGAAAGATCCCTGCGGCATGAACTTTCTGAGAAATAGCAATAATAAGAATTGCTTAACTCATTCATCCCTGCAATTTCATAATGGACTATTCAAACCTTTGGATTGGAAGAGTTCAAATGTGTCTTCAGGGGTGAATGAGTTAAGGATAGAATATGGACGGGAGGACGGACCACGGACAAAGGGTAATTTAATTGAATAGCCCACCAAGCCCCATCCTCGATACTCCAGGGGTTACGCACACTTTCGCTCTCTGCACCAATGGAATATGTCACTATCGGTAAAAATTGACAGGCTTTGAAGTCAGGTGTCGCACCTCATCTGTAATGTTCAAAGGACAGGTATCAGCCTTAGTGGTTAGACAGGTTTTTTTTTACCCGACACCAATCAAATAGCTACATTTGTACTTGTGTGCCTTAAGCTTCAATTTTGCTATGCTTATAGACACATTCCAAAGGTTCAGAGAATGAAAGTGAGTGTAACACCTGGAGTATCATGGATGACCATGCAAGCCCACAAAGTCCATGGATTTAAATAGTGAGACATAACATCTTATAACTGTAACAGGAGAAAGAGTAATGCAACAGTCAGACTGGGGTTCAAATCTGGGATCCTCCAACCTCTAGACGGTTGACCCAGTCCGGTTCCGCTACATTGCTCCCTCCTTTTTTCTATTAAATTCTAAGAATATTTTCTATTATTCGAACTAGCAATTTAAAAAAAAAAAAACTCCAGGTCAGACGAGCACAACGTAACAGAGGGACACATTTATGTATAAGGTGGTTGAGGGGTTGATACCAGCTTATATACCTCCTGCTGATCATCTAACAAAAAACAGACCAAAAAGGAACATCAAAGGCCAGAAACTTCTCGGACTATATATCCAAAAATGTGGTAGAAGCATCAGTGATAAATACCTCTAAATCCTATACAGTACCAAAGTACAGCTGTGACCAATACCTCTAAATCCTATACAGTACCAAAGTACAGCTGTGATCAATTCCTCTAAATCCTATATACAGTACCAAAGTACAGCTGCGATCAATACCTCTAAATCCTAAACAGTACCAAAGTACAGCTGCGATCAATACCTCTAAATCCTATACCGTACCAAAGTCCAGCTGTGATCAATACCTCAAAATCCTATACAGTACCAAACTACAGCTGTGATCAATACCTTTAAATCCTATACAGTACCAAGGTACAGCTGTGATCAATACCTTTAAATCCTATATACAGTACCAAAGTACAGGTGTGATCAATACCTCTAAATACTATACAGTACCAAAGTACGTGTTGTATCAATACCTGTAAGTCCTATACATGACCAAAGTACGGCTGTGATCAATACCTCTAAATCATATACAGTACCAAAGTACAGGTGTGATCAATACCTCTAAATACTATACAGTACCAAAGTACAGATGTGATCAATTCCTCTAAATCCTATATACAGTACCAAAGTACAGATGTGATCAATTCCTCTAAATCCTATATACAGTACCAAAGTACAGCTGCGATCAATACCTCTAAATCCTAAACAGTACCAAAGTACGGCTGCTATCAATACCTCTACATCCTATACAGAACCAAAGTACGGCTGTGATCAATACCTCTAAATCCTAAACAGTACCAAAGTACAGCTGTCACCAATTCCTCTAAATCCTATATACAGTACCAAAGTACAGCTGTTATCAATACCTCTAAATCCTATACAGTACCAAAGTACGGCTGTGATCAATACAAGAACTCATTTTTTGTACGTACATTCACAGAGTCAGTAACCATCTGGAAGAGGACTTAGTATATATAATATGTGCCCCTATACTTTGGAGGCCTTTAAGAGTCCTGTAACGCAACAAACATCTAACTGAACTGGCTCTATACATATATAGCTCTCTCTCCCGTTGTATAAAAACCGGAACCGGGTACTACAACGTAAAGATATAGATACAGATACAGAAGTCTTCCACCCGAAGACACAACTTAATTTACACATTGGTAAGCATTGACACCAGATGCTTAAAACAAGGGGTTTTTATAAGAGAAAAAGTAATGGAATGGCCAGACCGGGATTTGAACCCGGGACTCACCAAACTCTAGACAGACAATCTACCAATTAAGCTACCTGGTCACCGAATATTGACCCAGTTCATGGCCAGTTCGATTCCGCTACATAAGATAAACTACAGTACATTACAATAACAGCACCAAAACACAGAATAATGTCAGACAAGTTTTATGATAATTAAACATTGAAAAGGAAATCAAAATGGTACTGTAGAAATAGGCCTATTGTAAAATAGGACCTAAGATAGTTTCACAATCATGAGAAATAACGTTATAGAAAATACAATAGCATAAATTTATGAAATGTCAAATAACAATAACTTTAATAACAACATTTACAATATGAGTAATAATAAAACACTGAATAAGAATAACAAACGAACAATAACAATGATATTAAAATAAATACTAACCAGATAGCCTACTCGAATATTGTATGTCGCATTCAGTCTTGATCTACATGCGGTATTTGTGGGAAATTACAAATCTTGTAGTTAAAAGTTTTACGTTTGAAAATACTCCTTACTTCTTGCACAGCGATTAGGTTCCAACTATGACAGTGATCAGGATTGTTGATACAAAAATATGTCAAAATTCTGCAACGTAACCGTTAGTCTACTACGTATTTTTGGTCAATTCGTCAATGTTTTGACTTTTCAAGTTCCTGAAAATGTTTTATTCGGGCCACCATGTCAAGCTTTCGATTAGGAACGATTGGCATATTTCTTGATTATCTCCCTTTCTAAAGCACGGTTTTCACAAAGGGGAAATCAAGGAAAAGAATGCGAAATTTGGTAAGGTATCCCCTTTTTAATCCGAAAGAGCATCATTAAGGTAGGAAGATGTTATTATGTAACAATAAATAGTGTTTATCTTTACAATGGAAACAGTATAATGCACAAATCCGTTACTTTGGACTCTAGCAAGTCCACTCATGCTAGTCCTGCACGAGCCCCGTTCGCGTTGGTCCATAAACAGCAAAAAAGTCAAGGGGCAAAATACACATCTTTACCGAGATAATCTGAAATTAGAACACCTCGATATCTTTTGAAATACTTGCCAATAAGTGAGTGTTTCTGGAATCTTTTGTATAAGTGAGTTACAGTTGTCACTCAATATCAAAATAACCACATGGTCGAGTTCTTAATAAAAAAGAAAGATATTGTACAGTTACTGTACTATCGGCCTTAGGCAAAAAAAAGATGTTTCAGGTTCTTGACCTACTCTAGATTTTACTGCTGACCCTAGATATTTTATCACCTACATGTATTTAAGATATATTGATTTAAATGTAAAAATAACATATTCTCTCTCTCCCGTCGTGTCATGCCCTAACTACGACGTATACGTACAGTACAGTACAATGTAAATTAATATAACCATGCAGGTAAAACTAGTTCACAGCCACTCATTAAAATGCTATTTTCTTCCTGTGAATTAGTTATCAACCTTTTAATGGGTTTTAATTAAGTATTTCCATCCTCTTTCTCAGAAAAAAAGTTATTCCAATGCGTAAATTCCTTCTGTCTTCTGTAACTTGTGAGAGAACTAAACCTATATACATTTGTACCTCTTCCTGAAAATTCCCCTCCCCCAGATAGCATGCATACATTGTACCTCGGCCGACGTTGGCCCAATGCATCAGGGTTGGTTGGGCCATCGTTGGAAAATGACGTTGGACCAACATTCTTTTGCAAATCGGCCCAATGTTGGCACATTTTTGGCCCAGCAACTATACTTGGTGTGGATACAACGTTGTGCCAATTAACTATAAAACTATGTTGGGTCAACATTGGGCCAATGCTTATAATTGTGGTGCATATTTGATGTTGGGCCAACGTTACACCAATGAACAAAGTTTGCTGGGCCAACGTTGGTACAATGCTGTATTTTAGTTTTTTGGTTGTAGTGGGCTTTCCATCCTATTAACATACAGCTACTGGGTTTTTTAAGGACGGTGTCAAGATATAGACACAAGAAAAGACAGAAAGAAAGATTATGGGAAAAGATGTGAATGAGAAATGAATAAAATGTTGGTGTCTGATAGAAAACAAACAGTGATTTAGATTATATTGTATCCATCCATTTTATTTTCAACACTTGCTGATTGGGAGCAGATGCCACCAGTGCAGCTGACTTTTGATTTCCTCCTTTTTTGTCTACCCCCTTCTCAGTCCCCTGCATATCTCAGCCAGTCTTTTTCAATATTGTTAACCTCGTTGTTGGTCATGGCCTTTGTTGTGAGGGATTTTTTTTTTGTACAGCCCGAAGTGAATGAGGAAAATATTCCTAGTTTATTGTGCAGAAATTCTAAGCGACAAGGGCCCAACCATAGTTAAATTTGTAAGGTAAAAATTACAAATGACCCTAGACCATTTCCTCGCTAATCTATATATACATATTTCTGTAATGCTGTCTGTAAAACAATACCAATATGCACCAATTCAATTCAGATAAAGTACTATAATATAAACATAAAACAATTAATTTGACAATAAAAGTAGGGTAATATTATTAAATCATATGTGGGTTTCAGGCTGTGTATTTTCACAGGATTTTACGCCCTTGTTAAATGGAATTTCTACAAAAGAAATAGCATAACCATATATGCAGGGTGAGGCCTCTACATATATGTCTATAAGGTCATTTTTTCGCATTTTGTATTAGAAAACACTTTTAGTAAGCTATGGGTGACATACTTTAAATTTATGTCGTTATTGGCAGGGACCTCCACCCATAGTAAGCTATAATGTGATATTTACAGTATAAACAAAATAGTTCTTAGTTCTAGAATTTAAGTCTTAAGAGTTACTTCCCTTCCATACACAGATAAAGACAATATATACATACGGACTTTAAAATATCTTGCAGTGTATATCCAAAGCATTTACATGTATACCCATATCATTCCCATCTGTTGCATACATGTAATAAATTACATCCTTTATTAAAGAGTATTTGTTGAATAAAGTAAGATTATATAGTGTACATTCACATGCAGCTCAAGTTATAGTTATTGAGAAAATTAAGTTATTTTAAGAGGTAAAACACCATAATACTTTTGATGATTGTATTGTATATTAATACATATATATACTTACATCACAATATAAAAATCACAGCTGCAGTGGATCTTCTCAGTCTGTATAAGATGTACAACAGTCTGTTGTGTGCACAATTAAAGGACTGGTCCAGTGGCGGGAGAAAACGGCTGACCTACATGTAATCTGAGATGTAATGTATAAGCAGTGCTTACAGGTGTACTTGGACATGTCCTGAGGTGATGCTATTAAATTACCCACACTGGGGTTCTGGTTTTAGTGGTATGCATGTACGAGCCCAGGAGTATCAGATAATGTTGGTAAAATATACCAAAACATTGAGTGCTATTGCAGACATAATTTTGAAAATAACAAATACATAATATAATGATCATAAATAGCATATCCATAACTGGTTCGATCTGTACGTCTTCAATTTGTTGTTTATAAAAAATAAAGAAAAGAAATCCTTTCAATTAAGTTATTACCAAATATTGTGTAATTACTATCAGTTGATTAGTGCTTGGTGGCCGAGTGTAATTATTATTTTATGCAATTTTGATTTCACATAGACAATGACAGTGGGCCAACGTTGGCTCAACACATGAAAATTAACGGTCAGTTTTACAATGTTCAACCAACGTTGGGTCAACAACATTAAGCCAACCCTGACGTAAGGTCAAACGACCAACAGCCAACATTGGGCCAACATATGTCTGCTATCTGCCCCCCCCCCCCCCCCCCCCCCCCCCNATCACCCCCTACCAAAACAAATTATATATAATCACCCCCTACCAAAACAAAATATATAAACTGTACATGAACTTGTTTAAAACCCATTTTATCTCTTAAAGTACCATTTCTATAAAAATAAGTCTTCTTGTACTGTTTATATATTTTCAGATCTAAAGGATTTGTGTATGCAGTTGGTGGCATGTGAGATTACTCAGCTCTTCATACTTGTCCTTAAAACAATGTTTGTCATATCAAAGACAGCATACAGGTCTTATTTAAGAGAAACATCTTATCTCTAAGAGAATCAGTTAAAAAATTGCTTTCACTAATGGATTCTTCAATCATAACCAATGTATCTAAGGGACCTTCTCCCTCCAAGGATGAGTTGAATCCAGTTTCTTCAAAAAGTATTTCTCAAACACTATCAGCTGATCAAATACCATCACCTGTCTTTGAAGTGTCTTTGACTGGCCAGGAATCTTCTCCAGAATTGTCCATGCATCCAGCTGTGATGGAAATAATTTCTGACAAAGATTCTTCCTCAAATGCTCACCAAATTTCACCAACTAAAATTCTACAAAATCTAAGTTCAGCTGAATTTACGCAACAGTCATCTTTGTCTTCTAATGAAATGAGTCAGAATTGTGTTAACTTAATTAGAATCACCACACCACCCCTTCATCAACCAGTAGAACGAAATGTCAGCCATGCATTAGCAGAAGATGAATCAACAGTGTCAGTTTTGCAGCAAGCACTTTCATCTCAGCCAGAAAATTCATGGAGTGTTTCTTCCATTAACAATGAGTCAGTTGCAGAACGATTGCAAATATCATTAAGACAAGAGCAAGGTTTTGATACTAATCAGTATCAATTAAGAGTTCAACAAATGAAACTAGGAGGCAATGAGTTACCCTGGAAACCAACAGCTGTCACAGAACAAGGCATTAATTTAGAACAACACACTACAACTGCATTAATTAATTCTGACAAAATTTCACCATCATCCATAGTTCTCCAAAAGGCCCAGGAAGACTTTTCTGTTATCACCCAAGATTCTGCACACATACAGGAAGAGACTCTTCCTATTGACGCGGTTATCGAAACTATTGAGGAATATGTTGACAGGGCTACAAGTTTGGAATCGGAGGTAAGTGAACCACCCAATAAAGCACCTTTGATTACAGAACCCATTGGTAGCCGGGTTCAACAGAATGCAGATTGGAATTTTGATGTGAATCTTGCCTTTGATATGCACATAAAAAAACACTCAGAAAATGAGACTATGAAAGTAGGTAAAGGTAAACCACAAGTTATTACTGGTGTGCAGAGTGGCAAATTTACTGTGACATCCAAAGGATTGGCATCGCCAAAACAAAACAGTGTTAGCTTGATCAGAAACATTCCCACATCTTCAGGGACAAGTTTGGTGGGAAGATACCAGGATGTCAGTACACTTGGAATTGAAAGCAGTGATGCTAATCGCTGGGAGGATCGAAATTTGCAATTTTCTTTAAATCCATATCCTGGAAATCTTTTGAAAGTGCAGTATACAGAAGGTGAGATGCAGACTGTCTTGCAGAAGGCATCTACAGACATGTCAACAGGACCTAAGGAGCAGATCATACAGCCTGTTTTAAATACACAGCCAATGGAACAACCACTTCACATTCAGAATGAAATGCACCGCTTAGGTCTTCATGTACAGATTGATAAAGCAGCTGACAGTGACAATGTGAGGGTGGTCAATCCTGGTCTGGGGTTCATAGTGCCGGAACAGGACAATGTGAGGGTGGTCAATCCTGGTCTGGGGTTCATAGTGCCGGAACAGAGTGCAATATCTCCACCAAAGGCTGTGTTTTTTGCAACAGAAGAACAATCGAAAAACTTTGCTGCAGGTAAAGCTCCAGAAAATACTGCTTTTTCATCAGATAAGAACATCACATCACTTGAAAAAAATATTGCTGCAATGCACAGCTTTGTTCAAACAGAGCGTGCACGTCTTGACCTGGAGAGACGTGCTGGCTTAATCACAATTAAACCTATCGAGGACATTCCAAAAGATAACAAGTCAACAAAGGTGACTGTTGGACCGACACCAGTATCTTTGAATTCATCAGGAAAGGAAAAGACAGCAGTTAGCATGCCAACTACCTCAGGTGTTGATAGTGTAAACCCAGTGAGAAGAGAGATTGCCCGCATTGTTATACTTCCAAATCAGCTTGGAGGTAAAGCAGAATTAATGGTTACAGAAGCAATGGATGGTAAATCAACTTCAAAAAAATCATTGTTGGTGCCGGTTAAAAATATTTATAGAGGAAAACAACAGGAAACCACTGATTCAGCCCAGGTGCCAGAACAAACTGCAGAAGAAGGCACTTCAAAAACACAACAGACAGGTAAAAATCTGCAAGAAAAAACATCTTACACCAAAGAAGATGCAAGGAGAAAACCAGCATTGGCTGTAAAACCACTCACTGCGTTGACTGAAGATGAGTTAAGTGTATTGCAAAGGCCAAAAAAGATTACCAGATATTTTAAAGAAAAGGCCAAAAACGTTGTTCACCAGGGAACAAAGCAGCAGAATGTACAAAATACGTCACAGGAAGAACAGGAAAGCAAGGCACCTGAGAAAGGACTCTCACAATCTAAACAAAACCTACCAAAAGAACTTCAGCAAGAAGGGTAAGTTAATGTAAACGTATTTGTATTTTAATCTTTCTCCATATATTGTAAAAGTTAAAATTACTTTGGTGAGAAAATGGTTGTGTTTTTAGCGGTTCGTGCCAGTTGAGCTTATGGTATGGTGCGTCAACTTTTTTCTTTGAACAACTTCTTAAGAACTGGAGGACCTAGGGCCATGATATTTGGCCAGTAGGTACCTGGGACAGAGTGCTATAAAGTGTCCTCAAATATATGACCTTGACCTACTTTCCATGTCACAAAGGTGTATTATTACACCTTTGTGACATGGAAAGTAGGTCAAGGTCATATATATTTGAGGTCACTTTATAGCATTGCATGTCAGGTAATATGAAAAAAACTTTAAACAACTTCTCTTGAATAACCAGAAGGCCCAGAGTAATAATACTTGGCCAGTAGGTACCTGACATGCAATGCTATAAAGTTTCCTCAAATAAATGACTTTGACCTACTTTAAAGATTATAAGGGTCAGATGTGTTTAAAACCTTTAAAAATCTTCTTAATATCCAGGAGGCCCAGAGTAGTAATATTTGGCCAGTAGGTACCTTGGACAGAGTGATGTAAAGTTTCCTAAGATAAATGACATTGACGTACTTTTGAGGTCACAGGGGTCAAATATGTAAAAAAAAAAAAAAAAAAAATCTGATTACCTAGGAGGCCCAGAGTAATGGTACTTGGCCAGTAGGTACCTAGCATGAAGTGCTATAAAGTTTCCCCAAATAAATAAGAGGCCCTGGGTGATGATATTTGACTTGAATCATTCTGTGATAGAGTAGTATAAAGTTTTCTTTCATTTCCGTGTGTTTAAGATAGAGCTGGCCAGGGTAAGAAAGGGGTGTAGGAAATTTCTATCTTACACACCATTTCAGGTGACGTGATGTCACAATGGCTCAACAATGACGTGACGTCGTAAATTTGGAAATCTCCGATGCAGCAATGCGGAAAAGACAATGTGATAAAATTAAAACCTTTTACGATGTATTTACCATACACGTTAGAAAGATGAGATTATTTTTTCTGCGAAAACATTGTTTGCAAATATGGGGTGTGCTTAATCTCGCTGACAAATTTGTTTTCGTCAAAAAAGCTTAGGAAAAAATTGATATTTTCAAATTGGTAGCCAGTCCAAACACATTTTCATGGTTTCTGAGCTTATTCTGGTAGATGGAATGAGAGAAAAATACTCTTTCATGCCGAAAAGGTGTTGGATAGGGAAAATCCACACTCAGGGTTTCCAAATTTGGAAAAACCCTCGGCTACCAAATTTGAAAACCCCTCTGGTGGAGTTTCCCTATCCTACACCCCTGGATCTGAAAGAGTTTTATATTATTTAGTCTGGAACATTTTAAAGCTAAGGAGATTCAATATATGGAAATATTTGCAAAGTACTTTAATTGAGAATATTTTCCTGTGATTGCTCAAATATCCAGGTAAGCGTTACAAGCCCTATGGGCCTGATCTTGTTCACATTGAGAAAGGAAGTGTTAAAATATCCTCATGGAAATATACAGACATAGAGATTAGTAAGACTGTTGATATATAGAATATGAAGAGTTCATATCTGAATGCACTGTGAAATTTTAATCACCATGATTGGGTCAATTTGAACACTCAACAGTCACAACAAAACATTTCTACCCTCTAGAATTTCAACTTTTATGGTATACATTGTATGTCTGCTTTAACATGGCCACAATTAAGTTTTCCAAATTATGTCAGATGTCAAAGTCCTTCATTATGACTTACGAATGAAGGGAGACATATTGTATTAGTACTGCTTAGCTCACCTGGTCCGAAGGACCAAGGTGAGCTTATGCCATACCGTGTCGTCCGTCCGTCAACAATTTCTTTCAACAACTTCTTCTTCTTAACAACTGATTGGAATTTAACTTGATTTGACTGAAAGCATCCCTAGGTGGTGGGGATTCAAAATTGTACAAGTGGCGGGGCTGACCCCCCAGGGGACTGGGGGGCGGGGCCAAATGGGAGCAATTTGGCTATATTGCTTTAAGCGACTTCTTCTATGGAACTAAATGATGGATATCAACCATAATTGACTGGAAGCATCCCTAGGTGGTGGAGATTCAAAATTATACAAATGGTGGGGTTGACCCCCCCCCAGGGGACTGAGGGGCGGGGCCAAAAGGGGACAATTTGGCTATATTGCTTTAAGCGACTTCTCCTCTGGAACTAAGAGATGGATATCAACCACATTTCACTGGAAGCACCCTTCGGTGGTGGGGATTCAAAATTGTACAAATGGTGGGGCTGACCCCCAGGGGGCTGAGGGGCAGTGCCAAAAGGAGACAATTTGGCTATATTGCTATAAATGACTTCTTCTGTAGAACTGTGCCATGGATATTGATAATAATTGGTCGCATTCATGAGAGACAGGGATTCAAAATTGTACAAATGATAGCCCCAGGCTAAGGGTATTACTTGGAAATGGTCGAGATACCCATCGTATAACCATATATACAATTGCTGAGTATAAAGAGAAGCATGCACATTTGCTTCCAGGATGGCTCTAGGATCTGGCCCCACCCTTGGAAACATAATCCCTGGGTCATAACTTTGAAACGGTTGAGATCCCCACCCCAAAACGGCCCGTAAATTTTAAACCGTTAAATATATCTTGATCAAACTTGAAATATATCTGCATCACCCACAGAAGGTGTGCAGTGCACTAGAATTAGGTATCGTGCTTCACTATATACAGAGTTACCTTTGTTTATTTTTAATACTGAAGTTTGTCCGGAGCATGAGTTTCATGTTATGTCACCTAAGTTGACCAAACTTGCCATAATTTTGTATCTTGGGAAGGAGGAATCTCGTGCCCCACTGTATATAGAGTTATGGCCCTTTGTTTATTTTTAATACCGAAGTTTGTCCACTGCTTAACTTCCATGTTATTTCACCTACGGTTGCTCCAGGATTTCAAAGTTATGGCATGGTTACATTACGACTAAAGTATGGTGGCGCTAGGTTTGCTGTTTGTCGTGGTTCTGAGTCAGGTTGCTATATTCACTTGATACTTCAGACTTGGAAGGGGTTACATGATGGACGTTGTCATCTACAACCACAGAAACACACTTAAGCTGATGAATTGACCTCTAGAATTGAACAGGTTGCAAACTACATGCTGATGGTCCAAACTATTCAGCAGCGATTTGAGACCTGCTTCTCGTTTGTTCAGTTGTAGAAAACTGATTTTGAGTCAGAAGTCAGAAAATTTGTTCCCAATACATAGCCACCAGGGCGTCACCTGTCAAACCGTAGCGTAATTAATTGAAGTGACATTGTGGCGCAACCTGGAACGATGTAGCGCCATTTGCACCGTGGCATAACCTTATTTTCAGTGCTATAAGATAAAGTTTAAGTTTGTTCTGTATTATATAACTTGTCTGCTGGACAACAGAAAAGTAGTAAAACAAAAGTAAAACAGAGTTATAGATTTTTTTATTAGATATTTTACTGCTGTCCGAGATCTATGTGTGAGTTTACAATAATCTGCAACAGTAAAAAGAAGTACCATTTTGATTGGTCAATGTAAAATGGGAACTGGACCTTATATCATCACATGTGAAGATAACGTTTTGTATATTCAGCTAAGACATCAGTTTCTGCCACACTGATAATTTACCATATTCCAATGGTTAAACTGTCATTAATGTCTTTAATATTTATTCTTTTTTTTATGATGATGATTACATAAACAATTTTTCATTGCACATTGCTTTCATTAAATTGTTTAAAATGTTATAATTGAAAAATCATTTTCAAATTGTAAAAGTATTAATCATACTGTATTTCACTCATTACAGAGGAGACATGCAGGGTTGGCAATAATGTCCATTTGACATACAATGTATATATATATTTCTAAAAATAATTTTCAGATCCACAGAGAAAGAAACACAACAATTTGTATTGGGTGATCCTAATCCTACTCCGGTGATATTGCTTCGAAACTGTGCTGGTAAGTAGCTTAAAATGTATAGCTTTATCTAGACTGTAATCCATAATATGTTCACCTTGTTAGTCATTGTGTTAAAGAAGCTCTTCCGTGATAGATTTACTTAGGTAAAATCGTCAGAATGTTAGACTCTGCATTAGGCGCAAAATAAAACAGTTTAGTTTAAGATTTGATTTTACTAATATATGACTGATTTGGTCTTTTCTATGTCATAATAAACAGTATACATTATAAAGGGTGAATGTTGTATACAAATAAAATGTCAAAAATTTATAATGTAAACCTTAAATAGGATTTCTAAACATTGCATTTAACACATATAAAAAAATGTACAACTGTTGCTTGTCTCCAGCTCAATTTACAAAAGGTAAATCTCCTTAAGGATAGATCCCTGCCCCAGTACTGCGAAACCTACTTATTTTAGCACATTATTGAACAGATAAGTGAATTGACAAATTGGCACTTCCTCATAAAACAATATACAGCATCAATTTGCACAGTCATGATGCAGCACAACATTTAAAAGTGCAATCTCCCCCAATAGAAAGTTCAAAAAGTAGGCAAGTATGCATTTACAAAACATAAATCAGGGGTCTTTGTTATCAGATAGCAAGACAGCCTGAATACTTTTATGTATGACACGAAAGTATATGAATATCATAAGTTTTAATAAAAAATCTTTTTAAATGTATGTTTTTATTATCCATAATAACTGTAATATATGGTATGGTGTGGATGCAATGTATGTCTGGTGTGAAGACATAAGGAAAGACTTAAAAATGTTTTCATAATTACTTATTTCAGAGGGCGACAACTGTTGTATTAGCTATGTTTGTGTGGAAGCACACCTATCATTAATGAAATAGCACACAAGCATTGTCACTTTGGCATTTTATAACATTTCTCCTTTATTGAAGATTAAGGCCTGAAATACAATATTTATTATTTTCATTTTCAAAAAATCCCTACTACAAAAAAATCCATATTGGAATTTTGATTTGAGATTGATTTTGCTTGTCCAAACTTAGTTTATCTTTAAGAAAGTCAATATTTATTAACTTTAATACCGAACCTTTTACAAATTAAACATTTTACACGTATAGCATAACAAGAAAACAAGCTAGAGGTTTATATTTAATCCTCTCCTCTTAACTTCATTCAAATGCTGGGTAAAGTTTAGGCAAACACTGTAAATGTGCATGTAGATACTTTAACTCTGATGGTATACAATGTAAATACCTGGTAATATTAAATTAGAAAGTGAATTTATTAAAGGTTTACTTGTTGCTTGTTATACTCCTTCATATACTTTGGACAAGGTAGGATATGGGTGTGATACAAGGCCGCAGTTACTAAAGTAGATATTTACCATCACACTCCATATCGTCACACAAGCAACTGTATTTTCTGCCTTAGTGAAACGTCACAGTTATGTTTTCCTATGTAGTTTTCATCAATCAAAAGTAAAAGTCACTGTTACTAAAAACATTTCTCCTTATTTTTCACTAAAAGTTTCACTATATTCGGAGGGTTTCATCATCAGTCCATGGTCTAGCTTAATAATGCTATAGATGAGGGGGCAATGGAAGGCATTTTTTCTACATATACCATCCACATTAACACATGCAGCCACTGTAACATGAAAAGTTCTTATTTACATTGTGGTTCAACAGCTGTAAAGTAAATTTGTATGGGTATTCACATACTTTCATATCTTTTATAGAAGTGAAGAGCGTAAAGGCATTTACGTGTCAAGAGTGTGGGCGGGGTTTCAGCCACCTTGGGGACTACAACAGTCATGTGAAAGCCCACAAAGATGGAATGCCTTTCACCTGCAATGAGTGTGGAGTAGGTTTCAGGAAAAGTGGCCATTTGATCAACCATAGTCGACGACATACGGGTGAGAAACCATTTGCCTGCACTTTTTGTAATAACAAATTCGGACAACTAGGCACTCTTAAGCGCCACCTGCGCATTCATACTGGGGAGAAGCCGTACGTATGCCCCACATGTAATAAGAGCTTTTCCCAGCTGAGTTATATGAAGGTACATAGGAGATCTCACACAGGAGAAAGACCATTCAAATGTGATATATGTGAACATAGTTTTCTACAAAGTGGAGACCTGAAGAAACACAAACTGCGCAAACATAATGCCAAGAAAGAACTGCCATGTCCACACTGTTCAAAGAGTTTTGGAGATAAAATTGACATCAAACGACATCTCAAAACACATGAAGGCAAACTTGATTGTAAAACTTGCAATAAGAAATTTGAAAATATGGAAAGTGCAAAGATCCATAAGCAGCTGTTCCACTCCAAAGGGAAGACAAAAGAACTGCCTCATCGTTGTACGATGTGTGACATAGGATTTAAACTAAAAGCCGACCTTCAGTCTCACATGAGGACATGCCATCCACTTGATATCAAGAAGGAAAAACCTAACGGTAGAGGAAAAGGAAAGAAGCGAGGAAGGAAGAGGAGAAAGCAACAACATGAGAGTGAAGATGAAGACAGTGATCAAGATTTTGAAAAGGATATGAGTGACACACCAGAGGGAGAAGGACCTACTTTTATTGTGAAGGAGGAGGTAGTGGATGAAGAACAGAAAGCCAAGGAAGAAGAGGAGAAAAAGGAAACTGTAATTAGAGGAACAAGAAAGAGGAAAGCAAGTAAATTTCAACTGAGGAAACTTTTACCAGTAAATCAGAATCACCCAAAGCGTTCAAGAAGATCAAAGAATAAAGAGACAAATTAGTTCTGTAATGAAACAAGATTGTAATAAAATTGCTGACCTTTGTGCTTATGCAAAGGCACAAGTCCTATTCACAATCTGTCATCAAAGTTACTTGGATTATGTGCTTTTTTATGTTAATGTTAATTGGCCAGTAGCTTTCTTGATTGAAAGGCTTCAAATTCACTTGCATAAATTATCCGTACTCATATTTAAGGGTGTAAAATCGTGAAATGACAACCTGTGTGGCATATAGAAATAATGTTTAGCCTGTAATTTGCTGGAATAAAAGGATGTTAAAGATGTTCAAATAAAAAATATGTTACGGTGACCTATGTAACAATGATAAAGGTCATGGGTCAAATGTTTTCTATAATCTTAAAACAGCAGAGGAACCATAAAAATCAAATCAATGATAGATTGCCTGTAGTTTGTTTGTGCTATCAAGTATGTAAAAGGAAATTACATTTCTTCATTTTCAAGGGAACATATTTGTTAATTTATGAAAATATTCTAAAACAAAACAATGGAGCCTAGAGTAAAAGAATTTGGTCTTGAGCTTGATTACCCAAGGGATGATGGGCTATCATTTTTTTAGATTGATTACTTAAACAAAATGCTGTAATTCTTTGACACAACTCCATGTCCAAAATACTCTGTTCAACCCTGTCTGTATCACCACACTGTTATACCAAACCCTGTCAGTTACAGCTGGTATCACACGTAACACTGTCATACCAAACTCTGTTAGTTATAACAAGTATCAGAGGCCTCACTGTCATACCAATCCCTGGCTGTTGTCAGTTACAGCAGGTATCACAAGCAACACTGTCATACCAAACCCTGTCAGTTACAGCAGGTATCACAAGCAACACTGTCATACCAAACTCTGTCAGATACAGCAGGTATCACAAGCCTCGCTGTCATACCAAACCCTGTCAGTTACAGCAGGTGTCACATGCAACACTGTCATACCAAACCCTGTCAGTCACAGCAAGTGTCACAAGCATCACTGTCATACCAAACCCTGTCAGTTACAGCAGGTGTCACAATCATCACTGTCATACCAAACCCTGTCAGTTACAGTAGGTGTCACAAGCATCACTGTCATACAAAACCCTGTCTGTTACAGCAGGTGTCACAATCATCACTGTCATACCAAACCCTGTCAGTTACAGTAGGTGTCACAAGCATCACTGTCATACCAAACCCTGGCCAGTTACAGTAGGTGTCACAAGCATCACCGTCATACCAAACCCTGGCCAGTTACAGCAGGTGTCACATGCAACACTGTCATACCAACCCCTGTCAGTTACAGCAGGTGTCACAATCATCACTGTCATACCAAACCCTGTCAGTTACAGTAGGTGTCACAATCATTACTGTCATACCAAACCCTGTCAGTTACAGTAGGTGTCACAAGCATAACTGTCATACCAAACCCTGGCCAGTTACAGTAGGTGTCACAAGCCTCCCCGTCATTCCAAACCCTGGCCAGTTACAGCAGGTGTCACATGCAACACTGTCATACCAAACCCTGTCAGTTACAGCAGGTGTCACAAGCAACACCGTGTATATATTCATATATATTGATTTAAAAGTTGCAGTTGTGTAATAATTGTTTGTATAATAATGTACAATGTATATATATATCTTAGCAAAATGATATACATGTCAGATGTGTAGCCTTTATTGTATTGTGAAATTAACATAACAATAATTTGCAGTAATTTTTACTTCATTAGATAGTTGCCCTATATCCATTGCCTATGTAGACCTATGCCTATGTAGACCATTGTCTGATGCATGTCCAGGTTGTTCTTTCAATGATATATGTTTACGTCTCACCAACTACATTTAAATTTCATATTAGATTTAAGTAGGAAATGGTAAACTAATATCAATCAATGCATATATTTTTAAGTTTATTGTAATTCTTTACATGTATATCTGAATGATATGAGGCTGTAATCATAATTAGATATCCGTTCAATAAAGATATGTAAACTGTGTTGATTTTTTCCCCTTGTGATGTCGTATTGTGACTATTGTATATATGTATTGTATATATATTACATTACATAATTTTGTTTGTGAGATAGATATTCAGTCAACCTGATGAAAATGATAACATCAGTTTTAAACTTACCAAAGGCATTTTCTGGACTTTTTGTTCAGATACAGAAAACGCGATGGAAGATTAAGAAGAAATGTATGGAAATCTTTAGTGGACTAAATTAATATGAGAAGGTAGTAAATTATTTACACAATTGCTAGCATTTTTGAAACAATCCAATCAGATAAGAGCAGAGAAGTGAAAATGGGTTTTGTAGCCTATGCAGAATGGTGTACAGTCATGTTGTCAAGTGGGGAAAATATTTATAGAAAATAGTATAGCAGAATACACTGCTGTTTATTACTTGTACTTTACCCTCATGGCATATGTAGATTTTTAGGTCACCTGAGCTTTAGCTCAAGTGACCTATTGCTATCCGTCTTCGTCCGTCATCCGTTAACATTTTACATTTTCAACTTAAGCTGAAATTCTGGCAAAGGGATTAATATTTCATGGGAAAGTTACTGACATCTCCCTGACCAAGTGTTGTTATTTTTCGGGTCGATCAGAAGTCCAATATGGCCACCACGGCCGCCATTTTGAAAAACTATTTCACACCTTAAGTCAAGTTCTGCTGGGCCGATTGAACTAAAAGTTGGTAGGAATGATCGACTCATGGTCCTGACACAGTGTTGTTATTTTTCGGGTCAATCAGAAATCCAATATGGCTGCCATTTTGAAAAACTATTTCAAACTTAAAAACAAGTTCTAATAGGCCGATCTAACTGAAAATCGGTCTAGGAATGATCAGCTCATGGTCCTGACAAACTTAAGTTAAAGTTATACTTAACAATTTTTTTACACTCAAATTGGTACATATTTCAACAACTAAAATAAATACTGTAGGACTCAGGTGACCGTTAAGGCCCATGGGCCTCTTGTTTGTAAACTTATATAAATTTTATATTTGTTTTATATTTATGATGATGCAACTTAGTTGCTTTGATTTTGCACCCTATGTTTTTTTTCATTCACATGCAAAAACTAGAAATTTGCTTGGTATTGCATGGCGACCCACAATCAGTATATTAATTTTAAGCATTAATTAGTTATTTGGCTTAAAATTTCCTTAGGTTTAAATTTGAGACTGCAGTGCCCCCTACCTTTATTTTCAGGATGTCCATTGACCCCAGGTACCTTTAATGCAAATTATACTGAAACATACCAAATTGTATCATGAAAGGGTTATTTATTCAGCTTACCTTGCTCAAAGGGCCAAGTGAGCTTATACCGTGGCCAGATGCATACTGAGATGAGGGGCTACCAAGTTTGTTCAAATGAATGACCTTCACCCATATTCAACTTTGTTTTATTTCCTAGCATCTTGCTTGGCTTTACCTCTCTTTTGGCTTAAATGTTGATCGTTCTTCCAGGTGAGGAAGGCAAATAGTTCTGTCCCACGGACGGGACATACCAAAGTCCTTAAATGGTAGTTGTTATTCCCTGCTTAACCTCCAACATTTTTCCCGTTGTCAGTATAATGTGGCATGGCGGAATGCTGTGCCGGGTGCCTTCTGCATGTTATTTCAGTGAGATAGCACTATAAAGTCGGCATCAGATCCATGCTATCATAAGGAGGCAAATATATCAATATACCCTGCCTCTGGCACACATACACATGCACATATGTAACATACATGGAGGCACGTCTTTTAATGACCTTGGCTGTTGATAGGACGCTAAACACGCTAACAAACAACCAACAACCAGCTGAACGGTGATGTTAGCTGGCTAGTGTTCTCCATGTCCTATTATTGTAGGGGGCTACTGTAGAATTAGGTACACCGGATAGTAGGAGCTGCTGTGACCAGAACACATGTGTACAAGTTGTTAAGACTGTGTTTATTGTATTGACGTTAGAAGACAAGGATGCTTTAATCTGTTTGATATTTTTTATTTAGAATAGAAGAATTCTATCCTTTGTGGACAAGTGTATGCTTAACATTTATTAGTGGTCAGTATTGGTTTGTGGACAAGTGTATGCGTAACATTTATTAGTGGTCAGTATTGGTCTGCGTTGTTACTATATGTACAATGTATGTCATTTTATTTAGTGTGATGTTTCTGTATATTATAGAGCTACGAAGGACAAGGTATCGGAAAATATATGTCTGAGGTAATGTCGGTAATTTTTAATTGATACCTCATATAATATCAAAATTATGAATCAGTACATTTCCTTTTGATGTATGAGAAACAGTAACTTAGTAAAAAGTAGATAGAAATATAAAGGTCCCAAATATTGCAAGGGGTGCAACAGATTTATTTTAGTAGCCTGTGTGTCCCCAAGTGGAGGTCAACAGCAAAAATCCCCAATAGTGCAGGCTATTCCCACATTTGTCGCCTCTTACGATACATGCAGTGGGTAACAGCAGGTGTATTGTTTTCTCGATCTCCTACCTGCAGGGGATGTCAGTGCTTGTCTAAGTGCAAAACAGTTGATGAACTAACCTATCCAATAAATTAATAAACAAGTTATTGTTTCTCATACATCAAAAGAAAATGTACTGATTAAAATCTTAAACAAAACTAAAAAAGCTAATAAATCGCCACACCATTACATCATGAAAATTGGTTTCACAATTTAAAAAAAAAAGGTATAATTTTTAACTTTGAACTACATGTATATATATAGTTTTGGCTGTTATATATTTCAATCTCAACTTGGAACTACATGTATATATATAGTTTTGGCTGTTATACAGTTTTGGCTGTTATATATTTCAATCTCAACTTGGAACTACATGTATATATATAGTTTTGGCTGTTATATATTTCAATCTCAACTTGGAACTACATGTATATATATAGTTTTGGCTGTTATATATTT
>NW_018408652.1:241660-275151 GCF_002113885.1 Mizuhopecten yessoensis
CACTACTCGGGAGACAACAGTTAACCACTATAGTGGAAATCTCTATATGGGTCACACTACTCGGGAGACAACAGTTAACCACTATAGTGGACATCTCTGTATGGGTCGCACTACTCGGGAGACAACAGTTAACCACTATAGTGGAAATCTCTATATGGATCACACTACTCGGGAGACAACAGTTAACCACTATAGTGGAAATCTCTATATGGGTCACACTACTCGGGGGACAACAGTTAACCACTATAGTGGAAATCTCTACATGGATCACACTACTCGGGAGACAACAGTTAACCACTATAGTGGAAATCTCTGTATGGGTCACACTACTCGGGGGACAACAGTTAACCTCTATAGTGGAAATCTCTATATGGGTCACACTACTCGGGAGACAACAGTTAACGGAGACAACAGTTAACCACTATAGTGGAAATCTCTACATGGATACTACTCGGGAGACAACAGTTAACCACTATAGTGGAAATCTCTACATGGATACTACTCGGGAGACAACAGTTAACCACTATAGTGGAAATCTCTACATGGATCACACTACTCGGGAGACAACAGTTAACCACTATAGGGGAAATCTCTATATGGGTCACACTACTCGGGAGACAGCAGTTTACCACTATAGTGGAAATCTCTATATGGGTCACACTTCTCGGGGGACAACAGTTAACCACTATAGTGGAAATCTCTATATGGATCACACTACTCGGGAGACAAGAGTTAACCACTATAGTGGAAATCTCTATATGGGTAACACTACTCGGGAGACAGCAGTTTACCACTATAGTGGAAATCTCTATATGGATCACACTACTCGGGAGACAAGAGTTAACCACTATAGTGGAAATCTCTATATGGGTAACACTACTCGGGAGACAGCAGTTTACCACTATAGTGGAAATCTCTATCTCTATATGGATCACACTACTCGGGAGACAACAGTTAACCATAGTGGAAATCTCTATATGGATCACACTACTCGGAAGACAACAGTTAACCACTATAGTGGAAATCTCTGTATGGGTCACACTACTCGGGAGACAACAGTTAACCTCTATAGTGGAAATCTCTATATGGGTCACACTACTCGGGGGACAACAGTTAACCTCTATAGTGGAAATCTCTATATGGGTCACACTACTCGGGGGACAACAGTTCACCACTATAGTGGAAATCTCTATATGGATCACACTACTCGGTAGACAGCAGTTAACCACTATAGTGGAATATATGAATCACACCACTCGGGAGACAACAGTTAACCACTATAGTGGAAATCTCTGTATGGGTCACACTACTCGGGGGACAACAGTTAACCTCTATAGTGGAAATCTCTATATGGGTCACACTACTCGGGGGACAACAGTTCACCACTATAGTGGAAATCTCTATATGGATCACACTACGCGGGAGACAGCAGTTAACCACTATAGTGGAATATATGAATCACACCACTCGGGAGACAACAGTTAACCACTATAGTGGAAATCTCTACATGGATCACACTACTCTGGAGACAACAGTTAACCACTATAGTGGAAATCTCTCTATGGATCACACTACTCGGGAGACAACAGTTAACCATAGTGGAAATCTCTATATGGGTCACACTACTCGGGGGACAACAGTTAACCATAGTGGAAATCTCTATATGGGTCACACTACTCGGGGGACAACAGTTAACCACTATAGTGGAAATCTCTATATGGATCACACTACTCGGGAGACAGCAGTTAACCACTATAGTGGAATATATGAATCACACTACTCGGGAGACAACAGTTAACCACTATAGTGGAATATATGGATCACACTACTCGGGAGACAACAACTTACCACTATAAATTGTATAGGCTGTTAATGAAAAAGAACTCATAACTATCTATATAACACATACAATAGTGGGTTTAAACAAAGGCAGCACTTTGGCTAAAGAGTATCCGTTCAAACAAGAGAGCAGCACTATGGTCAAACGTACAACTTAGGCCAAACCCTATGACGGTTATCTGGTAAACGTACAACTTAGGCCAAACCCTTTACCCATAATCTGGTAAACGTACAACTTAGGCCAAACCCTTTACCCATAATCTGGTAAACGTACAACTTAGGCCAAATCCTTTCCAGGTAATTTGGTAAACATACAACTTAGGCCAAAACCTATAACAGTAATCTGGTAAACATACAACTTAGGCCAAAACCTATAACGGTAATCTGGTAAACATACAACTTAGGCCAAACCCTTCACCAGTAATTTGGTAAACGTACAACTTAGGCGAAACCCTATCCCAGCAATCTGGTAACAGGCGAAACCCTATACCGGCAATCTGGTAACAATAACAATTCAAGGTTTTTATATTTATAGATTATCACACTGTATTTTCAGGGATCGTCGTGAGAACAATTTTCTCATCGTGAGCACGTGGATAAAATCGAGAGGCCACTGCAATATCATTACCCTTGACCTTTGGTTATTCAGAACAAGTAATTTATTGACCACTGTGACCTTGAATATGGGTGAAGGTCATTCATTTGAACAAACTTGTAAGTCTGCCTTTATCCCAGCATGTTAATGGCCAAATATCATCACCCTTGGCCTTTTGCTTATTGAGAAGAAGTCGTTTAAAGGTTTTAAACATATTTAACCCCTGTGACCTTGAATATATGTCTGGGTCATTCATTTTAACAAACTTGGTTAAATACCTAAACAAAAATGTACGTTTTTGGCTGTTTATTACATACCAACTTATACAAGAAACACGGCTCTTGTGCTTCTTCGGTCGTCACGTCATTTGTTACATTTTTATCAGACAATTCTGGCAGACCATGATGATTATCTCTCTGTTAGCCAAAATATCCCGTCAATTGTCGGCTTGTTTCCCTATTAGTCGTTTGTTTTCAGCATTACCCCCATGTTGTTGCTTATAAAGTCTGTTACATATTTATACAATTTCGCCTACATAATCAATCATCACATAAAAATGTTAGATACATGTATACTTGTCCATACACAAACTCGACAGTCCACAGGTCAATCAGAAACCTGGTATAGGGTTGCTTAAATTGATATAAGCATTGAAATAATAGCGACACTGTGGACAATATAATTTGTCAAATGTTTTAGACAATGCGCCACATTTCCAAGCCACTGACTTTCAAAAAGATACATTAAAAGCTACATAGAGAATTACTGAAACTCTGTCCATTGTGATACATTAGAAGCTACATAGAGAATTACTGAAACTCTGTTCATTGTGATACATTAAAAGCTACATATAGAGAATTACTGAAACTCTGTCCATTGTGATACATTAAAAGCTACATAGAGAATTACTGAAAATCTGTCCATTGGGATACATTAAAAGCTACATAGAGAATTACTGAAACTCTGTCCATTGTGATACATTAAAAGCTACATAGAGAATTACTGAAACTCTGTTCATTGTGATACATTAAAAGCTACATAGAGAATTACTGAAAATCTGTCCATTGTGATACATTAAAAGCTACATAGAGAATTACTGAAACTCTGTCCATTGTGATACATTAAAAGCTACATAGAGAATTACTGAAACTCTGTCCATTGAAGAAAAATAGCAAATACAACCATCATTTCATTAGTTTATTCACAAGAAACAGCAGTCACAATTGTAGAAAATGTAAAACAAAATTCAAATATAACATTTTTTTGCCACAATCAGTGCTTGTTATGTGTTAGAAGCATTTTCTTCTATTGGAAATACAAATTGGTTTTTTTATTCCAATCCTCTGTTTAAAAAAAACCAATAACATGATTTAAACCTATAGCAAATTAAGGTATAGCTATCTTAATAAGTCGACTTAAAATATAGCTACATGTTTAACTATTATCAATTAATAAACAGCTTTAGCTATCGATGAGTGTCTATTTTCCCTGTCTTGACTTGGACCTTTTCTCAGGGCGAGCAGACTTCAGTTTTTCTTTGGAGCGATCTCGGTCGCCATTTTTGTCGTTTTTCTGTCTGCGTGTATTTGACCTCACTCTTCTGCTTCCGGGTCGACTGTCGTACATGCCCCTTCCGGCTAACCTGGCTATAATACCAAACAATAATATTGTATGAATACATCTGTAACGAACTGTTTAAATAAACTTAATTTATCTTCTCTCTACTTCTACCTGTTACTCGACCTACTTTATCATATTGAAGATGCTGTCGGTGTTGGGTGGGTGTTTTATGTACAGGACAAGAGCGTAAGTGTACAGGGAAGAGACGAATTATAAAGCTTTCCAAAGTAACAGATGGGGGCGAGATTGTTCAAGTCTTGAACAGTTCTGAGATGGAACATTTGATGTATTGCTTGTTTATTGAAGTTCTTTGTGGGCCTGTGAATTGTTTTCCATTTTTTTCAGAGTGGGGCAACACCCTTATGTTCTGCCGTTTGATGCAAGTCAATAAGTTTCATTGGAAGATCACTGTCTTTACTAGGTATAACATCTCCCTCAATATGTTGCTAATATAATTATCTGGTGTGTTTTTGATGCTTAAGGTATTTAAATTTTGAATTGAGGTCTGTATGTCCCGATTTTTACAATGTGCTTAAATTATGTACTCTCCGGGCCAACACATGAGTAACCATCTTTTGACTTAGCTATTTTTTTGTGGAATTTTCTTTTGAACACTTGCCAAATGTCCTCGGTGGTACTGCATGTTTGTGTCCCTGACGGTGTTGTTAAATAATTTATATGATATAATTTATAAGATATGATATAAACTTTTACCAATTTCACTTTTGTTGTGCAGAGAAATTCAACGGAGTTGTTAAGTAATTAGAAATTCAGCAAACACATCATCATGCGAGGCATTACTTCGGTGAGTTAGGTTTGGTTTGGGTAATTTGCTGTCAAAAGTTAGAGTCTTAAACAAAATAAGTACGGCCTGTATCAAGTGTTGATTTATAAACTGGGCGTGAAGTTTCGATGGATTTGGCCAAGTTTCTGTACCGATGACTTCAATGTAAGAAGGTCGTATTTGACATTTAATGCCAACAGGCCTAGGTGTTGGATGATATTGACACAGGTTGTGGTGAGAGGCTTTACTATGGGTATAGTGAATATGGGCATATCACAAGGACATTTACAGAAATACGAGAGATGTTTGGATAAACTAGGGTTTTGAAGTTCACTATTAGTACTATCGCTTTAAGAGCACGAGCCGATAAGCCTGGATATGGCGACATGACTTACCAATGACGGTGGTAATGGAGGTTGTTAGAGACTGGTGAGATGACTGACACGAGACGTTGGGTACGACAGATGCTAGATTATAATCTCCGTCCCTAGTGTGACCCTAGGACTCATAGGATGCACAAACAGATGGACAGAGTTAAGTAATGATGGGTAGTGGAGTTGCCCCCGAAGTACAAGATTTGTTTACACCTAAAGTCAAATGCCGATTAAAAACCCGTGCAAGCCTAGTAGGGTAAGTTTACAGGAGAATATAAAAACCATGAAATCACCCAAAAAGAGACACAAAAATGACTTGGATATATGTTGAGTTTGGTCTACACTTCTTACATAGATGACGTGTCGATTACATGCTAAAACATATGAGGAAAGTCATCTGTGCATTTTCCTGCGCATGCGTTCAACTCTCACAAATTATAACCAAATAAAAGATGGGGCGCTAAAAACGACAAGTATTGTTTATAAATGTTAAGTTTGTTTAAAACACAAACAGTAAATGCTTATTTTGCGAACTTTCGTAAACGTCTGTTTCCTTAGTAAAACATATGGCCAACTTCTGGCAAACTTCAATGGCCAACACTACAAACACGACGCTTATACACTAGAATTATCCTTTTTTACAAACTTATACACAGAATCGTAGCTTTAAACCCAACACATATACTCACACCTGTAGACCCCCGCACCAGACAGGTACACCCGTACGCATACAAACACATATCTGCTACAAAGGACCCCTACAAATACTCATTCTTCCCACACACAGTAACACAATGGAATCTCCTCCCCTTAGCAGCAGTCCAATGCACAACACTAGAGGACTTCAAGGCACACTTACCCTACACAGCCCTTGAAGCCCTCATCACACACTAGTACATAAACCAGATTTTAACTTTTTATCTATACCTTGCACAAACAAAAACACAAAAAAAAACCACCCCTAATCACTATAAATAATCCCTTCACGCCTCTACAATTGGACCCCCGATGGCATAATCATCAAACTGATGGAGCCCTCGTATATAAAGAAGAAGAAGATATAGAGTGCGAATGGCTGGTGTATCAACTCTAAACCGCGGAAAACAACTCTAGATAATAGGTAATATGTTTACCCATGCCAACCCTTTGGGGAGGTTCATATGGAGTCATAAAGATGACTCAGATGGTGGCCCCTCGTCTCTGTTTATCGATTCCTCTTCTCTCTCAGATGGATTCTTTAAACATCTGCCTTTTCTGTCTAAGATCTTGGAGAAGGTTGTGTCCCGGCGTATAGATGTTCATCTCCATGCAAACAGTCTCCATGACAACATGCAATCGGCCTACCGCATGGGACACTCTACTGAGACGGCCCTCCTACGTGTACATAATGATATAGCTTCTGCATTGGATAACAAGTGCAGAGCTGTGCTTGTCATGCTGGACTTGTCAGCTGCATTTGACGTCATCGACCAAGGCATACTTTATAAACGTCTGGAATACTCTTACTGAGTGACTGATACCGCACTATGCTGGATACAGCCTTACCTGAGTGAACGGCGACAGTGTGTTGCCATCGGATCTTCCACCTCACATGATAAAGTACTAGATTTCGGGGTTCCTTAAGGGTCGGTGTTAGGACCACGAAAATATTGTATGTACTCCAAACCGATTGGAGATATTTGTCGTCGCCATAGCCTTCGCTATCATTGCTATGCCGATGACACACACATTTACATGGTCATCAAACCACAGGACAGTTGGAATACCGTCTCAGAAAGTCTGGAAGCTTGTCTGACAGATATCAGTATCTGGATGAACGCCAACATGGTTAAGCTTAATCAGGAAAAGACGGAACTAATCGTCTTTTCCCCAAAGTGTTAGCAAACAATGGCTCTCCAGCTCAAGGTCGGTGCCAGAACTATTGAGACTGTTCCAGCTGTTAAAAACCTAGGGGTATACTTTGATAGTTCACTGAACATGGAGAAACAAGTGAACGCTATTGCAAAATCCTGTTACTACCAGATCAGGAACATCGGCTGTATTCGGCAGTTTTTAACTGCAGATGCATGCAAGATTTTGGTGCATTCACTTGTTACCTCTCGGTTGGATTATGGTAACGCCCTGCTCTGTGGTATATCTAGGTGTCTGCAGAGGGTCCAGGACACTGCAGCACGGCTATAGTTACTCGTACTCGAAAGAGAGAGAGCACATCACACCTGTGCTCTATTCGCTGCACTGGCCATGGTTACCTGTACGATACAGGTCGCAGTACAAAATTATGGTGTACACATACAAGGCACTGAATGGAACAGCTCCACAGTACATACAGGAGCTTGTTACCCTGTATCAGCCGTCACGATCACTGCGGTCGGAGTCAGAATCTTTGTTGTGTATCCCAAAATATCGTACTGTCACCTACGGAAACATGCTTTGGAAGGGTTTCGGCTACGTTGTGGAATAGCTTACCATCTGTTATCAGAAAGTCCAAGAGGGACATCAAAACTCACCTCTTCACGTCTGCATTTTAGAATCTTTGCAAAGACGTTAAGTAAAGACCACCCTTTTATTTGTTCAATTGTGTGCACATTGCTTGCTTAAATGTATAAAAGTGATTGTAAGCCTTTGTTATTTTTTTTCGTTTTCACAATTATAACCATTACTATTATCCATATGTTGTAAAGCGCTTTAGAGTAATTTTACAAATTATATAGGGCGCTATATAAATGTTGTATATTATTATTATTATTATTAACATTAATATTTCTCACTATCCAGTTGTCCCCCTTTCCAGTACGTTTGAGTTGTTCCAGTCTATGATGCGGTTGTGTGTGTAAGCAGGGTCAATAATGGCTGGTTTAGTGTTTTGTTTCTCCTATGTACTTGTATATCTAGTGCATAGACTATTTGGCGAAATCTCTCGATATTTTTTGACAGCTGACTTTACTGACTCGGCAAAGTGTGACTTTGTTAAAATAAATATCGGATTAGAGTAGAGACAAAGGTCATTTGCACTCTGTTCTTGTCAAAGGATAACAGACCATTTCGAAAGCTCGCAATGCTAAAAATAATACAAAGAGAAACTTATTAGTGTTCACATTCTTTTTACCTTTTCCCCTTAAAACTTTCAAAACATTCAAATCTAAAAATATAACAAATCCAAACCGTCTTATTTTTTGTTAAGAATAGGAAAGTTGATTCTTGCTAGCATTATCATGTCGTCTGCCATGCCAATAATTAAGTACAACTCGTCCCCTAAATATCAAATTGTTGCTACAATGGTGACGGCAAACCTCTGGGACTACGGAATCAGCAGAGTCTACCACCTTGTACCTTGACAGATGAACGTAATGGAAACACATGTGACTGCACCTACAGAATTCGGTAACAGGCATTGTATGTCACCATACCACTGTTCCGTCCTTCTTAGACACACTCAGGTGACGTTAGGGGCACGGATCGTCAGACACTTAAGACACCCATCATGCCTCGATGATGATCTAAAGAATTTCCTGTCACTCTACGTATTGTAATCATATATTAACAGACACATTTGAAATCGTTCATCATTATTCATTACAGAATAGCATATGTTATGAAAGTTAGATATCTTTAATAAAAGCGTGCATGACTTGTAAACTTAAGAAAGGTTTTAATAATGTTGCAGTCTGATTCTTCTGTAAAAACTCTCCCATAACCTTTACAGACCTGTTGGCGGACGTTCCATATATACGGAGATAGTCACGAAGTGCTAACCCTCATCATGATCCTGAACAGCTTTGGTGTACGGGAAGAGTTTTACTTTCCATTAAGAAAGTTAAAGTATGTGTTCATGGCTTGAAAACCAGATTTAAGCTGTCTGAAATATATATATACAAACCTTACCTGTGAATTCCTCGTTAATAGACTCGTCATCGTTCAGTAGCGGTACATAAGTGTCGGAGGTCTCGGTCGTTTCTGTAAGTTATCACAAATATTTATAGAACTTCATCGAAATCACAACGCATAAAGGATGATGGGACAATGTCCCCAAAACATCACTGTTTTATAATATTCCGTATCATGGTGGAGCTTCTTATATAATGACTTTGAAGTTCTGTGAGAAAAGTGCAGACGTAGTAAAAAAAAACAAAAACACTCTGATGACAATAATTTTGATATACAAGTATAGACAAATATAGCACTTTGATTGAAACATAACAAAGGATGAGTAGTAGCGTGGCGTACTGGCCTTCTCTAACTAGGACGTTCGTTAGCAATACTCCAGGCATTACAGGCGATCACACACTAGTCCCAAATAAAACATCCCAAACCAAAGAACCTTTCCTCAACCTAATTCCATTACTTTAAAAAAGACAACCCATACCTCTAAGTGTTAATATTGGGTGCAGACTTACTATCAACTCGAAGGAGCACCAACGTCTCCCTCTCCGTCAGTATCTCATTTGCATATCTGTTCGGAACGTCTCGTAGAAATTTGATATTACCTGATTCATCACAAAGTTCAATGTCAACTGAAAAATGGAGTTCATGCGGATTAATAAATATTTTAGAAATAATGAATACTAAATGGGCAATTGTTTTATTATTCTTAGAAACTAATAGGGATTAATCCAAACTGCGATATTATTTATTATACAGAGCTTGTACCGGTTGTAAGTTACGATCCCAGGCCATATTCGGGTCTTCAAGTTTAGTTTTAACATATTATATTGCCCAAACATTTTGGAAAGGGGCTAAGGCACAAATCAATGGAACTTATCATATCCTTCTCCCAACATACTTAACAATTACATAAGTACACGATAACAATGAAAACAGGCACAATAACAGTGTTATAACAGTGTTATAGTTATAGAAGTAATCCGTAATGAACAAGTTGTTACAAAATCACAAAAAACTGATGAAAACAGCACGATTTCAAGCGTTAATGTGGGTTTCCTCTTTAGTCTTAGATTATCTTTCACGCAAATCTTGTATTTGTTTAACTTTGTCGATGAAATGACAAGGAAACTCGAAGGTCTCATCGAAATTGGTAGAGATGTGCTCTATGGTATTAATTTAAGTTAGGTTCAGGCTATATAATTCTATATGGTAGTATATAGATGATAACACGTGTTTCTATGGTTTGTCATGAGACCAGTTGTCCACTGGTAGCACCTGGATTAAATGTCGAGTAAACCCTCATTGGCCTCTTAATATAGATCTTACGGCAAACCACGAAAACAACGGGCAACAATCAGTATAACAGACAATAACCGTGATAATTTTCACACTTCAGGAAAAAGATCTCGTTACCGGTAATTGAGAAAAACACGATATAAATATTTATTATTACTTGTATGTTAAAGCAATATCAGATAAACTATTTCTATGACGGAAAATTATCTCAGGAGAGAAATTAACAGTGATAGGACAAATAACGATGGCAAGTAAAATGTGTAGGGGTTGTGTTGTTTTACTTACAGTCATTTTTACATCGACATTTCTGTTTTATACTCCGTAATAGATTGCGGGCTCGACAGAAAGGGTTAAAGATTTCCTCCTCGCAATCTGTAAAAATAACCATAGTAACAAATGTATGATTGGAATAGAAACGATAAAACATGGAAAATACACCAGTAAAGTACATAATAGGGCATCATGTGTAAGTTATAGTAAAGAAAGCGATATGGGCTTCTGATAATGGTCTCAAGGATAACTGGTAATATGAACATTGTTATCCGTCTTACAAATAAAGTCACTATATTTAGTATCGGAGAACAAAGAACTACTATGCATGACACACCAATTATAACTAACGTATTGCCCACCTTCTATGATATCAGAGAACAACTAACTGCTATGTAAAACACACCTCCTATTATAATTAATGTATTGCCACCTTCTATGATATCAGAGAACAACTTACTACTATGTACAACACAAATCCTATTATAACTAACGTATTGCCACCTTCTATGATATCAGAGAACAACTAACTACTATGCATGACACACCTATTATAACTAACGTATTGGCCACCTTCTATGATATCAGAGAACAACTAACTACTATGTACAACACACATCCTATTATAACTAACGTATTGGCCACCTTCTATGATATCAGAGAACAACTAACTACTATGTAAAACACACATCCTATTATAACTAACGTATTGGCCACCTTCTATGATATCAGAGAACAACTAACTACTATGTACAACACACATCCTATTATAACTAACGTATTGGCCACCTTCTATGATATCAGAGAACAACTTACTACTATGTATAACACACCTCCTATTATAACTAACGTATTACCCACCTTCTATGTTAACAGAGAACAACTAACAACTATGTATTACACACCTCCTATTATAACTAACGTATTGTCCACCTTCTATGATATCAGAGAACAACTAACTACTATGTATAACACACCTCCTATTATAACTAACGTATTGCCCACCTTCTATGATATCAGAGAACAACTAACTACTATGTATAACACACCTCCTATTATAACTAACGTATTACCCACCTTCTATGATATCAGAGAACAACTAACTACTATGTATAACACACCTCCTATTATAACTAACGTATTACCCACCTTCTATGATATCAGAGAACAACTAACTACTATGTATAACACACCTCCTATTATAACTAACGTATTACCCACCTTCTATGATATCAGAGAACAACTAACTACTATGTATAACACACCTCCTATTATAACTAACGTATTACCCACCTTCTATGATATCAGAGAACAACTAACTACTATGTATAACACACCTCCTATTATAACTAACGTATTACCCACCTTCTATGATATCAGAGAACAACTAACTACTATGTATAACACACCTCCTATTATAACTAACGTATTACCCACCTTCTATGATATCAGAGAACAACTAACTACTATGTATAACACACCTCCTATTATAACTAACGTATTACCCACCTTCTATGATATCAGAGAACAACTAACTACTATGTATAACACACCTCCTATTATAACTAACGTATTACCCACCTTCTATGATATCAGAGAACAACTAACTACTATGTATAACACACCTCCTATTATAACTAACGTATTACCCACCTTCTATGATATCAGAGAACAACTAACTACTATGTATAACACACCTCCTATTATAACTAACGTATTACCCACCTTCTATGATATCAGAGAACAACTAACTACTATGTATAACACACCTCCTATTATAACTAACGTATTACCCACCTTCTATGATATCAGAGAACAACTAACTACTATGTATAACACACCTCCTATTATAACTAACGTATTACCCACCTTCTATGATATCAGAGAACAACTAACTACTATGTATAACACACCTCCTATTATAACTAACGTATTACCCACCTTCTATGATATCAGAGAACAACTAACTACTATGTATAACACACCTCCTATTATAACTAACGTATTACCCACCTTCTATGATATCAGAGAACAACTAACTACTATGTATAACACACCTCCTATTATAACTAACGTATTACCCACCTTCTATGATATCAGAGAACAACTAACTACTATGTATAACACACCTCCTATTATAACTAACGTATTACCCACCTTCTATGATATCAGAGAACAACTAACTACTATGTATAACACACCTCCTATTATAACTAACGTATTACCCACCTTCTATGATATCAGAGAACAACTAACTACTATGTATAACACACCTCCTATTATAACTAACGTATTACCCACCTTCTATGATATCAGAGAACAACTAACTACTATGTATAACACACCTCCTATTATAACTAACGTATTACCCACCTTCTATGATATCAGAGAACAACTAACTACTATGTATAACACACCTCCTATTATAACTAACGTATTACCCACCTTCTATGATATCAGAGAACAACTAACTACTATGTATAACACACCTCCTATTATAACTAACGTATTACCCACCTTCTATGATATCAGAGAACAACTAACTACTATGTATAACACACCTCCTATTATAACTAACGTATTACCCACCTTCTATGATATCAGAGAACAACTAACTACTATGTATAACACACCTCCTATTATAACTAACGTATTACCCACCTTCTATGATATCAGAGAACAACTAACTACTATGTATAACACACCTCCTATTATAACTAACGTATTACCCACCTTCTATGATATCAGAGAACAACTAACTACTATGTATAACACACCTCCTATTATAACTAACGTATTACCCACCTTCTATGATATCAGAGAACAACTAACTACTATGTATAACACACCTCCTATTATAACTAACGTATTACCCACCTTCTATGATATCAGAGAACAACTAACTACTATGTATAACACACCTCCTATTATAACTAACGTATTACCCACCTTCTATGATATCAGAGAACAACTAACTACTATGTATAACACACCTCCTATTATAACTAACGTATTACCCACCTTCTATGATATCAGAGAACAACTAACTACTATGTATAACACACCTCCTATTATAACTAACGTATTACCCACCTTCTATGATATCAGAGAACAACTAACTACTATGTATAACACACCTCCTATTATAACTAACGTATTACCCACCTTCTATGATATCAGAGAACAACTAACTACTATGTATAACACACCTCCTATTATAACTAACGTATTACCCACCTTCTATGATATCAGAGAACAACTAACTACTATGTATAACACACCTCCTATTATAACTAACGTATTACCCACCTTCTATGATATCAGAGAACAACTAACTACTATGTATAACACACCTCCTATTATAACTAACGTATTACCCACCTTCTATGATATCAGAGAACAACTAACTACTATGTATAACACACCTCCTATTATAACTAACGTATTACCCACCTTCTATGATATCAGAGAACAACTAACTACTATGTATAACACACCTCCTATTATAACTAACGTATTACCCACCTTCTATGATATCAGAGAACAACTAACTACTATGTATAACACACCTCCTATTATAACTAACGTATTACCCACCTTCTATGATATCAGAGAACAACTAACTACTATGTATAACACACCTCCTATTATAACTAACGTATTACCCACCTTCTATGATATCAGAGAACAACTAACTACTATGTATAACACACCTCCTATTATAACTAACGTATTACCCACCTTCTATGATATCAGAGAACAACTAACTACTATGTATAACACACCTCCTATTATAACTAACGTATTACCCACCTTCTATGATATCAGAGAACAACTAACTACTATGTATAACACACCTCCTATTATAACTAACGTATTACCCACCTTCTATGATATCAGAGAACAACTAACTACTATGTATAACACACCTCCTATTATAACTAACGTATTACCCACCTTCTATGATATCAGAGAACAACTAACTACTATGTATAACACACCTCCTATTATAACTAACGTATTACCCACCTTCTATGATATCAGAGAACAACTAACTACTATGTATAACACACCTCCTATTATAACTAACGTATTACCCACCTTCTATGATATCAGAGAACAACTAACTACTATGTATAACACACCTCCTATTATAACTAACGTATTACCCACCTTCTATGATATCAGAGAACAACTAACTACTATGTATAACACACCTCCTATTATAACTAACGTATTACCCACCTTCTATGATATCAGAGAACAACTAACTACTATGTATAACACACCTCCTATTATAACTAACGTATTACCCACCTTCTATGATATCAGAGAACAACTAACTACTATGTATAACACACCTCCTATTATAACTAACGTATTACCCACCTTCTATGATATCAGAGAACAACTAACTACTATGTATAACACACCTCCTATTATAACTAACGTATTACCCACCTTCTATGATATCAGAGAACAACTAACTACTATGTATAACACACCTCCTATTATAACTAACGTATTACCCACCTTCTATGATATCAGAGAACAACTAACTACTATGTATAACACACCTCCTATTATAACTAACGTATTACCCACCTTCTATGATATCAGAGAACAACTAACTACTATGTATAACACACCTCCTATTATAACTAACGTATTACCCACCTTCTATGATATCAGAGAACAACTAACTACTATGTATAACACACCTCCTATTATAACTAACGTATTACCCACCTTCTATGATATCAGAGAACAACTAACTACTATGTATAACACACCTCCTATTATAACTAACGTATTACCCACCTTCTATGATATCAGAGAACAACTAACTACTATGTATAACACACCTCCTATTATAACTAACGTATTACCCACCTTCTATGATATCAGAGAACAACTAACTACTATGTATAACACACCTCCTATTATAACTAACGTATTACCCACCTTCTATGATATCAGAGAACAACTAACTACTATGTATAACACACCTCCTATTATAACTAACGTATTACCCACCTTCTATGATATCAGAGAACAACTAACTACTATGTATAACACACCTCCTATTATAACTAACGTATTACCCACCTTCTATGATATCAGAGAACAACTAACTACTATGTATAACACACCTCCTATTATAACTAACGTATTACCCACCTTCTATGATATCAGAGAACAACTAACTACTATGTATAACACACCTCCTATTATAACTAACGTATTACCCACCTTCTATGATATCAGAGAACAACTAACTACTATGTATAACACACCTCCTATTATAACTAACGTATTACCCACCTTCTATGATATCAGAGAACAACTAACTACTATGTATAACACACCTCCTATTATAACTAACGTATTACCCACCTTCTATGATATCAGAGAACAACTAACTACTATGTATAACACACCTCCTATTATAACTAACGTATTACCCACCTTCTATGATATCAGAGAACAACTAACTACTATGTATAACACACCTCCTATTATAACTAACGTATTACCCACCTTCTATGATATCAGAGAACAACTAACTACTATGTATAACACACCTCCTATTATAACTAACGTATTACCCACCTTCTATGATATCAGAGAACAACTAACTACTATGTATAACACACCTCCTATTATAACTAACGTATTACCCACCTTCTATGATATCAGAGAACAACTAACTACTATGTATAACACACCTCCTATTATAACTAACGTATTACCCACCTTCTATGATATCAGAGAACAACTAACTACTATGTATAACACACCTCCTATTATAACTAACGTATTACCCACCTTCTATGATATCAGAGAACAACTAACTACTATGTATAACATACCTCCTTTTATTACTAACGTATAACCCACCTTCTATGATATCAGAGAACATCTTACTACTATGTATAACACACCTCCTATTATAACTAACGTATTGCCACCTTCTATGATATCAGAGAACAACTAACTACTATGTATAGCACACCTCCTATCATAATTAACGTATTGCCCACCTTCTATGATATCAGTGAACAGCTAACTACTATGTATAACACACCTCCTATTATAATTAATGAATTGCCCACCTTCTATGATGTCAGAGAACAACTAACTACTATGTATAGCACCCCTCCTATCATAATTAACGTATTGCCCACCTTCTATGATATCAGAGAAAAACTAACTTCTATGTATAACACACCTCCTATTGTAACTAACGTATTGCCACCTTCTATGATATGAGAGAACAACTAACTACTATGTATAGCACACCTCCTATCATAATTAAAGTATTGCCCACCTTCTATGATATCAGTACACCTCCTATTATAACTAATGTATTACCCACCTTCTATGATATCAGAGAACATCTTACTACTATGTATAACACACATCCTATTATAACTAACGTATTGCCCACCTTCTATGATATCAGAGAAAAACTAACTGCAATGTTTAACACACCTCCTATTATAACTAATGTATTACCCACCTTCTATGATATCAGAGAACAACTAACTACTATGTTTAACACACCTCCTATATATAACTAACGTATTGCCCACCTTCTATGATACCAGAGAACATCTTACTACTATGTATAACACACCTCCTATTATAACTAACGTATTACCCACCTTCTATGATATCAGAGAACAACTTACTTCTATGTATAACACACATCCTATTATAACCAATGTATTACCCACCTTCTATGATATCAGAGAACAACTTACTTCTATGTATAACACACATCCTATTATAACTAACGTATTGCCCACCTTCTGTGATATCAGAGAACATCTTACTACTATGTATAACACACATCCTATTATAACTAACGTATTGCCACCTTCTATGATATCAGAGAACAACTAACTACTATGTATAACACACCTCCTATTATAACTAACGTATTGCCCACCTTCTATGATATCAGAGAACAACTAACTACTATGTATAACACACCTCCTATTATAACTAACGTATTACCCACCTTCTATGATATCAGAGAACAACTAACTACTATGTATAACACCCCTCCTATTATAACTAACGTATAACACACCTTCTATGATATCAGAGAACAACTAACTACGATGTATAACACACCTCCTATTATAACTAACGTATAACACACCTTCTATGATATCAGAGAACAACTAGCTACTATGTATAACACACCTCCTATTATAACAAACGTATTACCCACCTTCTATGATATCAGAGAACATCTAACTACTATGTATAACACACCTCCTATTATAACAAACGTATTACCCACCTTCTATGATATCAGAGAACAACTAACTTCTATGTATAACTCCCCTCCTATTATAACTAACGTATAACACACCTTCTATGATATCAGAGAACAACTAACTACGATGTATAACACACCTCCTATTATAACTAACGTATAACACACCTTCTATGATATCAGAGAACAACTAGCTACTATGTATAACACACCTCCTATTATAACTAACGTATTTTCCACCTTCTATGATATCAGTGAACATCTTACTACTATGTATAACACACATCCTATTATAACTAACGTATTGCCACCTTCTATGATATCAGAGAACATCTTACTACTATTTATAACACACCTCCTATTGTAACTAACGTATTGCCACCTTCTATGATATCAGAGAACATCTTACTACTATGTATAACACACCTCCTATTGTAACTAACGTATTGCCACCTTCTATGATATCAGAGAACAACTAACGACTATGTATAACACACCTCCTATTATAACTAACGTATAACACACCTTCTATGATATCAGAGAACAACTAACTACGATGTATAACACACCTCCTATTATAACTAACGTATTACCCACCTTCTGTGATATCAGAGAACAATTAACTACTATGTATAAAACACTTCCTATTATATGTCATTAATATAGAAATACACGCTTGAAATAAAACCTTAATGTGCTACGATTGGTCAAAACCGTGGGAACAAATATCTTCGCCACTGCAAAATTGTGAACTTGAAACAAATTTATTGGAAATGTTTATTTCATTTCATTTAAAACTGTTCATGGTTTAAAATAATATTGAACTACTTTGCAATGCGCGGAACGACAATACTATTGATCGGAGTACTTTGGTTTTGATCTTCATAGTCAACTGATAACACATTATTGTGATTGATTTTTTTTCTTTTCCTTCTTCCTTCAAATTATGAATGTTATATGATAAATAGAATCTTATATTCGTTTCCTTGTCATATTGAATAGATAAAGATCGTTTATAATTAAGGCGAGTGTCATATTAAACTATTGAGATAGTTTCATAATTTCACTATGACATGGACACTCATGTAAGATCCTCTATGCATTACTCACCTCATATCATATTATTGACTGAAATACAATTCGCCTCGATTTTATAGGAAATCATTTATTTCAATTCACATGTACTACCTTCTTGCTATAATAACGACTCATTAAACCTCTGTATATTTTCCATTTCCTTTCCCACCTTATTTTATTAAATTTAAATTGTTACTTATACACATATTCTCTAAATAAAAACAAGAGGCCCATGGGCCTTAACGGTCACCTGAGTCTATAGTATTTATTTTTGTTGTTGAAATATGTACCAATTTGAGTAAAAAATACTTTGTCAGGACCATGAGGCGATCATTCCTACCAACTTTCAGTTCAATCGGTCCAGCAGAACTTGACTTTAAGTTTGAAATAGGTTTTCAAAATGGCGGCCGTGGCGGCCATATTGGATTTCTGATCGACCCGAAAAATAACAACACTTTGTCAGGACCATGAGGCGATCATTCCTACCAACTTTCAGTTCAATCGGCCCAGCAGAACTTGACTTTAAGTTTGAAATGTAAAATGACGACGGACGACGGACGACGGACGACGACGGACGAAAACGGATAGCAATAGGTCACTTGAGCTAAAGCTCAGGTGACCTAAAAAATTAACAATAACGTACTTTCTATTATAAATTGGAGTTATTAACTAGAACGCACATTAAACACCTTATAATCGTGAACTATATTACATACTACCTACCTCCTATAGGAACATGGACTATCTAAGTACTGGGCACAATTAATGCACAGGACCTATTAACGTCTATGTACTACACACATTATACAGGAACACATTAATGTGAATTCGCTTGTATATCTTGGTCTGCGACATACGTTGCTTTCTGACTCCCTGTATTTCATTCACAAATGAAGGATAACTTTACTGAGAACAACAAAAATATATATCCTACAAAGTCTAGATCCTTACACTACATGGTATACATCTTGATATATTAATGAATATTTAAGTATAGCATTAAGATAAACTGTTTTAAAATTGGTTTGATGGTTGTCAAATGCTCAATACCTTCAAAATATTGGTCACGTAAGACGTACTTTTTATGACGTATTAGAGTTTAGGGATCACGGTATACAAAAAAAATACCTACCACCATATCTCACAGTGACATACACCATGCTTGTCAGGGTTCGGGACGCTTAGGTCGATAGAAGATTACATAACTATCCGCTTCACAATGTGATACAGTAACAATTATAGCCAGGCTCCGCCAAATCCATACGAATGGTCAACATGTACCCGTGTCGATGGACATAGCTACCGGTCACTTAGAGCGATACCATAATCTATCCCGGGTTTAAACTGCTCTCAAGGTGGTCGACGTATACCCGTCAAAGTCCAATAAGCTAGGTATTTAACACAGCCACTTTTTAACATTTAAATACACACCCTCTTCAGATATTGTATAAGGTCGGTATTATACATGTGGCTTGTGATATGGGATTATCAGGTATTATAATTGTAAGGTGATAAAAAAAATCATCGTGAGGTAAGAAAGAAGTATGAATGTAGGTTAATTAAGAAACATCATTTTGAGACATTATAATAAATACTACACTTACCTGAGATTTATAAGAGTGAGATTTATAAGAGAAGAGGAAACAGCTACAGGTAATGATTTTTCGTTTGTAAGGACTGATAAACATCACTAAACTAGTGCTCACCAAACATAAAACGTAGACATTCATAAATCATTTGTTATTATGAGAAATCAGAAACCAGCGCATTGAAAAAAATAACCAATACTTGACTGATTGGGGATTCATTTTATTTTATTGTATATTTTTTAGGAGTTGGGTGGGTGGTTGGTTCGAGGTTGGGTAGAAGGTTTAACCTTATCATGTGCATGGTGGGAACGTGTTTTGTAAAGGTGGTGGGAACGTGTTTTGTAAAGGCATACTATTAAGTTCGCCATTAAGTTCAATACTTATTTAGTCAACTATAACGGTAATGTGTTGACAGAAAACCAGACCGCCCTTCTCAATGACCAGTAAACTGGTCTGTGTTTTGTTGACTCTTGTGAAGATCCCTGTCGTTGTTTGGTATTTAAACCCCGTATTCGTACTGGAAGCATTAACATATGTCCTTGTCAGATATATATATATATTAGCATAACGATAACATTTTTTCAAGAGCTACTTATGTTCCTACTCTATTGGGTATTTTTCTTTTAAACATTAGACAATTCTTATCAAAATGACGAGGCCATTTTAGGGGGTGGTAATGACGAGGCCATTTTAGGGGGTGGTAGGGCTCAAAAGATTTAGTCTATCTATATATAAATGTATATTATGAACGTCCTCACTCTTGTAATTCCTGTTTTAAACACAGCCATATACTAGCAATATCTTTTCTAGTCTCTAAGTCCTATTGTGGAACTCTGTGAATGTATAGTTAATCTTGTAGTGGGAATCATGTTAATGCTTAAAACGCCAGTACAGAAGTCGAGAGCTGAACAACCTTAAAACGCCAGTACACAAGTCGAGAGCTGAACAACCTTAAAACGCCAGTACACAAGTCGAGAGCTGAACTACCTTAAAACGCCAATACGCAAGTCGAGAGCTGAACAACCTTAAAACGCCAGTACACAAGTCGAGAGCTGAACAACCTTAAAACGCCAGTACACAAGTCGAGAGCTAAACAACCTTAAAACGCCAGTACACAATTCGAGAGCTGAGCAACCTTAAAACGCCAGTACACAAGTCGAGAGCTGAACTACCTTAAAACGCCAGTACACAAGTCGAAAGCTGAACAACCTTAAAACGCCAGAAAACAAGTCGAAAGCTGAACAGCCTTAAAACGCCAGTACACAAGTCCAGAGCTGAACAACATTAAAACGCCAGTACACAAGTCGAGAGATGAACAACCTTAAAACTCCAGTACACAAGTCGAGAGCTGAACAACTGAACAACCTTAAAACGCCAGAAAACAAGTCGAGAGCTGAACAACCTTAAAACGCCAGAAAACAAGTCGAGAGCTGAACAACCTTAAAACGCCAGTACACAAGTCGAGAGCTGAACACGGCCATGTAGATGGTATCTAACAGGCATACCTTGCCAAAATATGCGTTTGTTGATATATATAATGGTCGGATCATCAGGTCTTACAATCAAGTGATATGCCACACGATTATTGTTGCATTGTGTCGTTACTATCTTTGAAAAATAGTTTACTTTGACTATGAATTTAAATAGACTTTATCTTATTGCCTAAATCATAATCACATTACACAATAAATATCGACACACATGTATTAATTTAAATAGCCTTCATCTTATTGCCTAAATCATAATCACATTACACAATAAATATCGACACACATGTATTAATTTAAAGGCTCCACAACAAATGTCCGTTTGTCCCACATAGGTACACTATATATAACAGGGACTAGGGAGATTTCACTAAGTAGTAACAGTGTAAACTAATGAGCTAACAATGTTTAACAGATCTGGGACTAAAGATAAGATAAAGTCTAATGGAATAGTGAAACAACTGGGTGTGACAGTGTGGGTATGTTAGCGATTATATTGTAACACTGTTAGGAGTAGTGATATAAACACAGCGTTGAGACTATCGATATTAACAGTGACCCGTCATCCATTGACGTCATAGTGACAACATAGGAGTCAAGTGTTAGTCTACAAGTTAGCACTCATTTAGATAAAAAAAAAGAAATAGATCTGCTGTCAATCAAATATTGTCAACGTAATTCAATCGCTATATTATTTTATTTAATCTTAGATTTTATAGTGTGATGTCCTTATATCGCATGTTAGACTCACACTATATATATAAACTTCCCTTAAACTAGGCAAAATACTGATGTAATTTGGGGAAGAGTCGTTATTTAGTCTCTGAGAACTTGCGATTACAACCTTTAACAGTCAAAACACGATGTCTACTTGGTAACCAACTTTGTTTTATCTGATAAAACTGGACATGAAACCAGAATGACTTATAAGATCCAACTCAAGGAGGACGGAAAGAAATTTCAAGAGATTTCCTCCAGTACAATATGGGAAATTATGACAACAAAATTCAAATTTTAAATTTTAAGATGGCAATTTGGCAGCAATATTGTTTATTTGACGAGTCCCAAAATTAACTGTACAAAACTTTGAAGGACCAATGGTAAACCTACATATTAAATTTGAGAAGGGTATGTCATGTATATTTTAGTAAATAGCGAAAACAAATATGAACTATCAAACCCAAAGAGGGCTGGTGGACATTTTTTCTTCTGATCAGACTCAAAACGAAATATGTGCAACTAAGAACCAAGGGGGACGGACCTACGTTTGAAATCTGAGAAAGATCTCTCACGTCCTTCCTGAGAAAACTCGATAACACTCGATATCAAATTTGAATTGTCAAAATCCAATATGGTTGCCTTTATCTCAAACACATGCAATCATGAACATTTGGATACAAAGAAAGAACTAAACAATCTACAACATGGTCTTCGCTCCTTAACATCACGTTCATAACATTCACATTAGACCTTCAATTGATATCAAATATATGCTGTCGGCAGCCTCAGATTATCTTAACATATCAGCAGTCTACGTCTGAATGGCGTAACATATCAGCCTACGTCTGAATGGCGTGACATATCAGCCTACGTCTGAATGGCGTGACATATCAGCCTACGTCTGAATGGCGTAACATATCAGCCTACGTCTGAATGGCGTAACATATCAGCCTACGTCTGAATGGCGTAACATATCAGCCTACGTCTGAATGGCGTAACATATCAGCCTACGTCTGAATGGCGTAACATATCAGCCTACGTCTGAATGGCGTAACATATCAGCCTACGTCTGAATGGCGTAACATATCAGCCTACGTCTGAATGGCGTAACATATCAGCCTACGTCTGAATGGCGTAACATATCAGCCTACGTCTGAATGGCGTAACATATCAGCCTACGTCTGAATGGCGTAACATATCAGCCTACGTCTGAATGGCGTAACATATCAGCCTACGTCTGAATGGCGTAACATATCAGCCTACGTCTGAATGGCGTAACATATCAGCCTACGTCTGAATGGCGTAACATATCAGCCTACGTCTGAATGGCGTAACATATCAGCCTACGTCTGAATGGCGTAACATATCAGCCTACGTCTGAATGGCGTAACATATCAGCCTACGTCTGAATGGCGTAACATATCAGCCTACGTCTGAATGGCGTAACATATCAGCCTACGTCTGAATGGCGTAACATATCAGCCTACGTCTGAATGGCGTAACATATCAGCCTACGTCTGAATGGCGTAACATATCAGCCTACGTCTGAATGGCGTAACATATCAGCCTACGTCTGAATGGCGTAACATATCAGCCTACGTCTGAATGGCGTAACATATCAGCCTACGTCTGAATGGCGTAACATATCAGCCTACGTCTGAATGGCGTAACATATCAGCCTACGTCTGAATGGCGTAACATATCAGCCTACGTCTGAATGGCGTAACATATCAGCCTACGTCTGAATGGCGTAACATATCAGCCTACGTCTGAATGGCGTAACATATCAGCCTACGTCTGAATGGCGTAACATATCAGCCTACGTCTGAATGAATGGCGAAACATATCAGCCTACGTCTGAATGGCGTGACATATCAGCCTTCGTCTGAATGGCGTAACATATCAGCCTACGTCTGAATGGCGTAACATATCAGCCTATAGCTACGTCTGAATGGCGTAACATATCAGCCTGTACCTTTTGTTCTATTTTTGATACATTGCATTTCGAGATGGCGACAAGAATGCTAAGGCAAACTCTAAATAGGTGTGACCAGAGGTGTATATACGTATCTGGTTTGACTAACACAATTGACTGACTTTTCATAAGAATTGATGGGCATGTGTACATGTAGGTGTGCATTTTACTTTAAATTTCCCTAAGAAGGCCATTGTGGCTTCTGACTGGCTTTAGTTCTATTTGTAGAAAGCGTAAGGGATGTAACTCCTCTAAATGTTTTAATTCCGACCTATCATAAGTCTGGCGACATCAGCGGACAAAAGAGGTTACACAACAGTTTGCAGGGGCTCAATACACATTTTAATAAAGTATGATCGCAATTGAACGAAATTTTCATCAATCAGAAGCCAGTCTTTTTTCTCCAACATTAAGCAGTTTAATAGTATACAGGTAAGATTTTTATGTTGGCTACTAGGTGATCATGAGTCTGGGTTTTGATCGTAGAATAATAGGCATCTTCTCTTTACTACATATTCGAAACAAACAACACAACGAACAAATCACATTTGCCCGACCAGCCTGTCGTGAAGATAGTGCAGTCAGCGTTTAATTTTGCAAACAAAATAATCAATATGTATATGAGCTTGTACAGAAGCTCCGCACGCCACTCAGGAACAAGAGGCCCAGAGGGCCTGTATCGCTCACCTGAATATGTTTAAAATAATTGGTATGAAGTAGGTGCTGTAAATACATATAAAATTTCAGAAAGATCCAACCAGTACTTGAGATATAGCGAGAACAAACTTCAAACAGAGCCCCACCCCTATGCAACCTAGGGGGGTCATACCCACCAATTATACAAAATCGAGTCCTCTTGGTCCATTGATGCTCCAGACTAAATAAGGATAAAATCCCATAATCCCGATGGGTTTCAAAGATTTTACCTCTATTTCTCCAATTGAGCCCCGCCCTTCTGCCCCCTGGGAGTCCACACCCACTGCTTATACAATATTGTTTCCCCTTCACCCAAGGCTGCTTCATTCCAAATTTGGACAAAATCCTGTCATTCCTACAGAAGAAGAAGGATTTTGAAGAATTTGCTGTTTCCCCTATTGGGCCCCTCCCTTCTGCCCACAGGGGGGCCACACTCGCTGTTTATACGAAATTGAGTCCCTTTTGCCTGAGGATGTTCCAGACTAAATTAGGAAAATATCCCTTAATCCCTATGGTAGAAGTGGGATTATAAAGGTTTAACCTATATTTCCCCTATTGGGCCCCGCCCCTCAGGTCCCAGAGGGGCAACACCCACCGTTTATACAAAATTGGTTCCCCTTTACCAAGGATGCTCCACACCAAATATGGACCAATTCTTACAGAAGAATGATTTTAAAGAATAATCTGCTATGTTTCCCCTATTGGGCCCCTCCTCTCAGGCCCCCCAGGGGCCAGACCCACGGTTTATACAAAACTGGTTCCCCTTTACCTAAGGATGCTTCAGACCAAATATGGACAAAATCCCCTCATTCCTACAGAAGGAGAAGGATTTTAAACAATTTGCTATATTTCCACTATTAGGCCCCACCCCTCAGCCCCCAGGGGGGCCAGGCCCACTGTTTATACAAAATTGGTTCCCCTTCACCCAAGGATGCCTCAGACCAAATATGGAACAAATCCTTTCATTCCTACAGAAGAAGAAGGATTTTAAAGAATTTGCTATATTTACCCTATTGGGCCCCGCCCCTCAACCCCAAGGGGGGCCCGACCCATGGTTTATACAAAATTTGTTCCCCTTTTCCCAAGGATGCTTCAGACCAAATATGGAACAAATCCTTTCATTCCTACAGAAGAAGAAGGATTTTAAAGAATTTGCTATATTTCCCCTATTGGGCCCCGCCCCTCTGCCCCCAGGGGGGCCAGACCCACCATTTATATAAAACTTGTTCCCCTTCCTCCAAGGATGCTTTTGACCAAATTTGGTCAAAATCTGCTCAGTCGTTCATGACAAGTAGCGTTTTAAAGGAAAAGCTGACGGACGGACGGACGACGGACGTTGCGGTATGGCATAAGCTCACCATGGTCCTTCGGACCAGGTGAGCTAAAAACCGGATATAGCACCTGCAAACCTGCGTCCAAACGGCAAAAAAATAATTTCTTTCTGGAATAGCAATTATTTTCATTGCGATTTACATCTCCGGGGCGGCACAGAACCAGTAACGGAAAAAACCCACCAAAAGGCGAACGCACAAAGCGACATAAAAACAACTACCATACACCCACAAAAACACCCCCCACTACCTACGAAAACCTTATTGTAAAGCGCGCCCTAAATTTTCGCCAATCCAAAAAACGTGTAACCTATCAAACGGGACGGATATAAACTGTAACTACGATGTTAAAAAAAAAATGTGTGACCGCACTGGTAGAATGAGATTCCCTCTATACTCCGAACCGCAGGAATATTTAAGTCTTCTCTTCACTACATATTCAAAACAAACAACACAACGAGCAAATCACATTTGCCCGACCAGCCTGTCGTGAAGGTAGAGAAAGTTTCAAATGCCAAATTTTACAAACCTAAATTTTTCGTTACAGCTAAACGTTTCTCAAGCGAATCTGCAACGTAACCGTCTTTACTGAACTCGCTTTTCCAGCGACCATGCCTCTTAAAACATTGGTCATCGACTCCGTTATTAGCGGCTGTCGTCGCCCCTCCCGCTCAAAGCGAATGCAAGCCCAACTTAGCTTCACCGGAGACCAACCTCATTTTTTTGAGCATTGCCTCCTTAGCTCCTGTGTAGCTGAGTACTTTGTTTTTGTTAATAAGCTGGCATGTTTTCCCGTAGCGATTTTAAAACTTGTTTAAACAAAAAATCTTCCGATTCCAGACTAATTTCTGCCGATTCTATGTACCTTAATAACATCGAATATGGGCAAGCGACCGTGATGTCCTTGCTTATCACTACCTCGTGGCGGAAACGATACTGTTCTGTTTTGCTCTTCCTAATGACTAACGTTAAGTAAACAAATTAAAATCATTGACAAATCTCGTACTATCAACAAGTCGTTTGATTTAGAATATGTCCCACGCAAATTAATCAGCATGTCACTGGCTACACGTTTGGATGTTTCCACCAAGCTCCGAATGAATGAATTAGTTGTAGGGTCCGGGTGACCGTTGATACTTTGCGCCCATTTGATGGCGTATGTCACTGATGACACTGAAGAAAATGTGGATCCGTTATCTAACAAATAGTTCAAATACACCGCTACACGAATCGGTGATGCAGGAAGGGCTGAAAAAACATGAGCCGAAATAAACTGCTCCCACCTTCTGAACGCGCCATAATTCTTTGAGTTTGTGCTTATACTCTTACTCTGTAACAGCCTCCCAGCCATACCCTCCGCCATCTGGTGCAGAGAGGAACCTTCTGCCATGCCCGAGGCCTCCAACGCATCGCCCTAGGCCTTTTGGTTATTGAGTAGATTTTGTTGAAAGGTTTTAAACATATTTGATCCCTGTGACCTTGAATATGAGTCAAGGTTATTCATTTGAACAGACTTGGTAGCCCTTCATCACAGCATGTTAATGGCCAAATATCATCACCCTAGGCCTCTTGGTTATTCACAAGTTGTTTAAAGATTTTAAACATATTTGACCCCAGTGACCTTGAATATAAGTCAAGGTCATTCATTTGAAGAAACTTAGTAGCCCTTCATACCAGCATGTTACTGGCCAAATATCATCACCTAAGGCCTCTTTATTATTCAGAAGAAGTTATTTTAAAAGTTTTAAACAAATTAGACACCTGTGACCTTGAATATAAGTCAAGGTCATCCATTTGAACAAACTTGGTAGCCCTTCATCCCAGCATGCTACCGACAAAACATCATCATCCTAGGCCTTTTGGTTATTGAGAAGAAGTTGTTGAAAGGTTTTAAACATATTTGATCCCTGTGACCTTGAATATGAGTCAAGGTCATTCGTTCAAATAATCTTGGTAGCCCTTCATCCCAGTTTGCTTCAGGCCAAATATCATCACCATAGGCCTTTTGGTTATTAAGAAGAAGTTGTCTAAAGTAACATCTTGACGTCGGTCGGACGACGAATGACGGACGCCACGCCATGGCATAAGCTCCCTTGCCTTTCGGACAGGTGAGCTAAACAAGAGGCCCAGAGGGCCTGTATCGCTCACCTGAATATGTTAAAAATAATTGGTATGAAGTAGGTGCTGTAAGTACATATGAAATTTCAGAAAGATCCATACAGTACTTGAGATAAGGTGAGAACAAACTTCAGACAGAGCCCCAGCCCTAGGGGGGTCATACCCACCAATTATATAAAATTGAGTCCCCTTGACCCAAGGATGCTCCAGACTAAATAAGGATAAAATCCCATAATCCCGATGGTCGAAGAAGGGTTTCAAAGGTTTTACCTCTATTTCTCCTCTTGAGCCCCGCCCTTCTGCCCCTTGGGAGACCACACCCACTGCTTATACAAAATTGAGTCCCCTTGGCCCATTGATGCTCCAGACTAAATTAGGATAAAATTCCTTAATCTTTATGGTAGAAGGATTTTAAAGAATAATTTGCTATGTTTCCCCTCTTGGGCCCCGCCCCTCAGGCCCCTGGGGAGCCACACCCACGGTTTATACACAATTGGTTCCCCTACACCCAAGGTTGCTTCAGACCAAATATGGAACAAATACTTTATTCCTACAGAAGAAGAAGGATTTTAAAGAATTTGCTATATTTCCCCTATTGGGCCCCGCCCCTCAGCCCCCAGGGGACCACACCCACAGTTTATACAAAATTCGTTGCCCTTCACCCAAGGATGCTTCAGACCAAATATGGAACAAATCCTTTTATTCCTACGGAAGAAGAAGGATTTTAAAGAATAATTTGCTATGTTTCCCCTATTTGGCCCCGCCCCTCAGGACCCTGCGGGGATTAGACCCAGAGTTTATAAAAAATTGGTTTCCCTTCACCCAAGGATGCTTCAGACCAAACATGGAACAATTCCTTTCATTCCTACAGAATAAGAAGGATTTTAAAGAATTTGCTATATTTCCACTAATGGGCCCCGCCCCTCAGCCCCATGGGAGGCCACACCCACCATTTATACAAAATTGGTTCCCCTTTACCCAAGGATGCTCCACACTAAATATGGACCAACTCCTTTTATTCCTACGGAAGAAGAAGGATTTTAAAGAATAATTTGCTATGTTTCCCGTATTTGGCCCCTTCCCTCAGGCCCCTGGGGGGCCATACCAATGGTTTATACAAGATTGGTTCCCCTTTTCCCAAGGATGCTTTAGACCAAATATGGAACAAATCCTTTCATTACTACAGAAGAAGAAGGATTTTAAAGAATTTGTTATATTTCCCCTGTTTGGCCCCGCCCCTCAGCCCCCAGAGCTACGGTTTATACAAAATTGGTTCCCCTTCACCCAAGAATGCTTCAGACCAAATATGGAACAAATCCTTTCATTCCTACAGAAGAAGAAGGATTTTAAAGAATTTTGCTATATTTCCCCTATTGGGCCCCGCCCCTCAGCCCCAAGGGGGGCCAGACCCACCATTTATACAACACTTGTTCCCCTTTCCCCAAGGATGCTTTTGACCAAATTTGGTCAAAATCTGCTCAGTCGTTCATGACTAGTAGCGTTTTAAAGGAAAAGCTGACGGACGGACGACGGACGCTGCGGTTTGGCATAAGCTCACCATGGTCCTTCGGACCAGGTGAGCTAAAAACAACAGAAAAAGTCAATTGATTTATTACATCTCATTTATTTATCACTCAAGCACTATATGATCAGATACATTTGAAAAGCAGGTGTTTAATAGAATAACTTATATAAAATACAATGTAAATTTTGTAAAGGTGACAAAAAAGCAGTAAAATATAAGGCACCTATATATTGGCTATTCAGTGAATGAGCTTTTGTTCTTTTTCATTTTATAGAATTAAAAGTTTGTATCATTTACTAGGTAACTAACACCCTTTACTTATTGTTGTTGAGAAAGATATTTTAATTTAATACAGAAGAATTGTTTCAATATTTGGCTTGATTCTAGTAAACTACAAGAAAAAGTTGGTACATTATCCTTTCGTAGCTCATTCATCATACTCGCTCTTACTAAAGCAGTTTCCATTAATACTAACTATTATGCCAGACAGGTACTAATGAGCCACCCTACAGGTACTAATGAGCCACCCTACCTGTATTCATTCTCGTTTACTTACATTGATCCCTTCCATGCATTAAATGTAACTTAAAAAACATAACTTGCTGATAAATCACATCTAGCTACAAAAAAGTCATTAACATCCGTTTTTATCTGATGTTGGGGTGGCAGCCCTCCAGACCAGGTGAGCTAACAATGGTGGAAGTAAGAATAATAATGATAAATGCAGCAACAACAAGTATTCCACTAATGAAATGCAAGAACAAAGCTTTGAACTAACACTAAGAAATTTACATTTGTTAAAATATAAAATGCAGCAAAAACAATCTTTTCCTAATCTAACAGAACTACTGGTACAAACAAATAGTATGTAAACTAGAAGGATCTTTTTATCCACCACCAAGGGATCTTTATCAGATCTACAAAAATGTTTTTTTACCTTCTTTTGTCTTCATTTTCCTTACAGGAACTAGTACCCAGTCCACTGTTGGAAATCCCAAACGGGAATCTTGTACATTAACTTATACCTTGTCACATCATATGTTATTTGACAGTATGGCAAATGTTATTGCGTAAGAATCGCAAAACTAAATGAACAAGAGGCCCAAGGTCCTTAGCGGTCACCTGAGTTATATCATAGGTACTGTTTAGATGCGATGTGGAAATCAGCATGCAAACTAAGTGAAATACAATGCTTGTCATGTCATCAAAGGATAAGAATTTGAAAATATTGGTAAATGTTCCATTTGGGGCCCCACCCTAGCCCCTGGGGATAGGGCAGGAGTCCTAATTTTACAATGTAATACCCTCATTCACCAAAGATGATTCTGACTAAGTGTGAGTAATTTTCTGCTGAAAATGGATAAAATATACCCAAAAGTGTTATTTCCCTATATAAACTATAGTAAACTTTACCCCCTCCCCAAGGGAGAACGGATAGCTCGGGGGTCCTGAAATGTACAACTTTAATAAAGCCCCTAATGATCTTTCTTTTTATGCACTGAAATTGAATGTAGTACCTCTGAGTCTGCAGAAGACGATTTTAAAAATATTGGTTAATTTTCCCTTTGGGGCCCCACCGTGACCCCAGGGGTTGGGGTAGGAATCCCAATTTTACAGCCTCATCTACCAAGGATGATTCTGACCAAGTTTGAAAAATCCATCCACTGGTTCTTGAGAAGAAGTTGAAAATGTAAAAAGTTAACCCATGACCGACAACGGACGGAAAGCAATTAGAATAGGTTACTTGAGCAAAGCTCAGGCGAACCTAACAATACTAACAATGTGCAAGAGAACATACATATATAATTTGAGAAAGATACCTGCAGTACTTTCTGAAGAATAGAAATAACAAAATTTGACTATCAAACTCCAAGATGGCCACCTGTTGTCCATTTTGTTTTTCCAATCAGTCTCAAAAATAAACATGCACAGTTATAGACCAATGGAAACCTGCATACCACATTTAAGTAAGATTATTCTGTTACTTTCTGAGAAATAAAGATAACGTTTAACATAACTGTCAAAATCCAAGATGACTGCTATATGCCTAATTTGAGACCTTGGGGAATCTTTACATGGAATTTGAGACAGATATGGCTGCCTGTGTGCCATCGTGAATTCCCGATTTGTTGTTATGCATAACAAGGGACATGGGGAACCTTCATCTGAAATTTGAGAAACATCCCTCAAATTCTTTCTTAGAAATAGCGCTAACAATAATTGTTTCAGGACTAATAGACAGGATGACGGACGAATGATGGTTGGACGGATTAACGACAGACCAAGGGTGAATTGAATGGCCCACCATCTGATAATGGTTGGCTGAAAAAAGGTAGCTAAAGAAGGTGTTGGTGGGGAAAAAATGACCTGGGTCCCTTTTCAGAATAACCTTACATAACAGCAATAATCATTACATACATATAATCTATATTTTTAAATTCATTTCAATCCTTTTATCAGATTAAAAAAAGACTAACCTATATAATGACAAACACTTTTTCTACATACCCTCTAACTTGTTTCTTAAATCAATTAAAAACGTTTTTTGTGTACAACCTATAAATCAAATTGAATTAAACAATTACTATTACATTTTGACATCAAATAATAAAACCAAAAAATATAACAAACTAAAGAACTTTTTTTTTTAAGGTGATTGTTCAAGCACTGACGTCACTCTTTGGCATTCACTTTATAAAAAAAAAAAGATTTTGCACCATTGATTGAATGTCTCCAATGCAAAACGTAATGTCAAATATGGGCTGTGTAATGTATTGTAAGATCTGTACTGTGTAGTGAATTGTAAGATCTGTGTTGTGTAATGTAATATCAGATCTTTGCTGTGCTGTGTATTGTAAGATCTGTGTTGTGTAGTGTATTGTAAGATCTGTGTTGTGTAATGTTATATCAGATCTTTGCTGTGCTGTGTATTGTAAGATCTGTGCTGTGTAGTGTATTGTAAGATCTGTGCTGTGTAGTGTATTGTAAGATCTGTGCTGTGAAGTGTATTGTAAGATCTGTG
>NW_018408652.1:275741-292557 GCF_002113885.1 Mizuhopecten yessoensis
ATGTAGTGTATTGTAAGATCTGTGCTGTCTAGTGTAATGTCAGATATGGGCAATGTAGTGTATTGTAAGATCTGTGCTGTGTAGTGTATTGTAAGATCTGTGCTGTGTAGTGTATTGTAAGATCTGTGCTGTCTAGTGTAATGTCAGATATGTGCTGTGTAGTGAAATATCAAATCTTTGCAGTGTAATGTAATGTTAGATCTGTGCTGTGTAGTGTAATATCAGATATGTGCTGTGTAGTGTAATATCAGATCTTTGCTGTGTAGTGTATTGTAAGATATGTGCTGCATAGTATAATATCAGATCTTTGCTGTGTAGTGTGATATCAGATTTGTGCTGTGTAGTGTAATATCAGATATGTGCTGTGTAGTGTAATATCAGATCTATCTTGTGTAGTGTAATATCATATCTTTGCTGTGTAGTGTAATATCAGATTTATCTCGTGTAGTGTTATACCAGATCTATTTTATGTAGTGTGATATATCAGATCTCTAAGCCACACACCCGACTGACAGGTATATGTTGTGTAGTGTGATATATCAGATCTCTATGCCACACACCCGACTGACAGATATATGTTGTGTAGTGTGATATATCAGATCTCTAAGCTGCACACCCGACTGACAGATATATGTTGTGAAGTGTGATATATCAGATCTCTAAGCCACACACCCGACTGACAGATATATGTTGTGTAGTGTGATATATCAGATCTCTAATTATCCTTTTAATGTAAAGACATAAATTAACTCACGGGAAGACACTGACATACGATCAGACAACTTCAGGAAGGTTGTATATGAGGCGCATGGAATGCAGACTGATGAGTTTTGTTTAGCAACGTCACCTGTACATTTCACGTGATAACACTAGTTCACAAGCTCAGGGTCGCTATAATTTTTGTTATCGAGCGAGTTACGCTCTGTCAGGTAGTCATTTCACAAATGTAATAACAATAGAACTCCGTGAAAATAGTGTTTTGTAAAATATCAAGATCCCTATAAAATGCTACCATGCGATAGCCTATGGTTACATATGTACCTGACATGTAAATATACCAGGCGTAAGCAGGCTATGGAATGATGTCTCAAGTGTATGTGATTTAGAGTAATTTTGGTTCCATAAAAGAACAGTAAATTGACAATATTAATATCATAATTTAATTTGTTTCCGTCGTTTTTGGTTTAGTAAAGAAAATAACTGTCATTGTATAAATTTAAACGATTACATTTTAAACGTTCTGATTTTTTTCAAGGTAGACAACTGTCATCGGGATCAAAATGATTGTAAAATGTTTTTTTTTTTTTATTAAGGCTTTGTGTGTATTTGGTTCGATTTTTTACTCTTTTTGTATGAAACTATGTGTCCTGTTTGCTTTTGGCCTGTATATAACTACTTTTATCCAAACAATTTCAATAAAACACACTTTGTTTAACGTGTTTAAGATATTTTATGATAGATATAATATTTGTAGGGCTGATTAGCAATGCTCCTTTTCATTATTCTATTGTTGTAATAGTATTGAAAAATGCCACACACTTAAAAAAAATGTGAAAGTGTTAAATTTGACAAAAATTCAATTTTTCAGTATGTTTTACAAAAAAATCCCCAGTTTATCGGAATGCTTAGATTGTCATAAAATCATCTCTGCATAGTGACATAACCATTATATGAAACTTTCATTGAATTCTGCTGGTTAATTGCAAAAGGGTTGAGCCTCCTTAAATAATAGATTTGTTTTATACATCTCCCCTTATCAGCCAATATATGAATACATACCTTAAGCTGATGGTCACTGTGAGCTAAGTATAGTGCACACCTGATGGTTAACTTTCAGTTTAACAGTTAGGGTCTGGACAGAACCTGTACTCATAATACATATCTCCCTGTATTTATTTTACAGAATATTGCCACCTACACACTGAAAAATTGATATTATTGCAAATAAAATCTGTTTACCATTGCATATACATACCATTTAACAGCTATTTGACCTCTGACATCTTAAATGATTGTATTGACCTGATTAGAGTAAGAGTATAAAATTAGTGCTATTCTGAAGTTATTGCCTCATAAAGAGATAATTAGACACACAGACATACAGACCTTGTGTAGATATATAAATAGTGCATCTTGTGCCTCCTATAGGGAACTTATATACATATACTTCAATAATAATTATTACATACATACACCACACCACATGTTTATGCCCTTTTCTCACAGGAAAGACAACCGTTAGGAGCACCAATAACAATTTACTTGATAAATGTGATTTCAAATTCCAAAAAAAAATCTTTACTAATTAACATATGGAAACTTTAAAAAGCACCAATAATTCAAAGACATCAAGTTTTGTCATAACTGTTCTTCCCAGTATATTTGCGAAACATATTTATTCACTACATGTAATTTAACAGAAAAATGAAAAGAGGCCCGATGGGCCTGAATCGCTCACCACTTATTAATCTCACACTTGTAATCTTAAAAGTGGACTAAAATACAACTACAGGCACAATATCAGTGTTTGATTCATAAGAACCTATTAAAAGATTTAAACATATGACGCCAGTGTGACCTTGAATGTTGAACAAGGACATTAGGTTGAACAGAGTTTATAGTCTTCCAACTCAGCATGCTTCTGGCAAAATATCATTACCCTGGACCTTTTGGTTATACAGAACAAATCATTTAAAGATTTAAACATATATTGACCACTCTGACCTTGAACATGGGCGAAGGTCATTCATTTTAACAAACTTGGTAGTCCTTCATCCCAGCATGTAAATGGCTAAATATCATCACTCTTGGCCTTTTGCTTATTGAAAAGAAGTTGTTTAAAGGTTTTTAACATATTAGACCCATGTGACCTTCGATTATGTCAAGGTCATTAATTTGAACAAACTTGGTAGCCCTTTATCCAAGCATGTTACTGGCTAAATATCATTAACCTAGGCCTCTTGGTTATTCAGAAGTTGTTCAAAGGCTTTAAAGATATTTGACCCCTGTGACCTTGAATATAAGTCAAATTTGGTAGCCCTTTATCCCAGCATGTTACTGGCCAAATATCATCACCCTAGGCCTCTTGGTTATTCAGAAGAAGTTGTTTAAAGATTTTAACATATTTGACCCCTGGACCTTGAAAATGGATGAAGGTCATTTATTTGAACAAACTTGGTATCCCTTCATCCAAGCATGCTTCTGGCCAAATATCATCATGTTAGGCCTTTTGGTTATTTAGAAGTTGTTTAAAGTAAAATATTGACGCCGGACGCTGCGCCATGGCATAAGCTTACTTTCCCTTCGGGCAGGTGAGCTAATAACACATTAATGAAACATTGCAGAAAATAATATATCTCTTCACTGGTTCAGTGGATAAATTGGTCCATGTGCTTTGTAAAATTCCATTATTTAAATATTTATAAATCATAATGGCAACCTGGTCATAACTAATAATCTTTTACTGTAAGATCATTGTAACAATTATGCATTAATATAGTTGATTCCAATACAACATCAATATCACAATAATCATGTACCATCTCGTACATATAAACCAACATCTGATCATATTTTATTCATGTTTAGTGTATACTTGTACATGCAAACAAACGTTTATCATATAATTTTTAATCATGTTTAGGGTAGTTCTGCGATCCTGGAACTGTCTCATCATCATCCAGCCATCTTGGATTAAAACTAAATTGGCTTTCCATAATCTTCGAATCATTGACCATGAGATGAAATCTTGGACTGAGCTGATAATTTTTGATTTCTTAGGAATGATATGCATTGTATGTCCCTTCCCATAGCTCACCTGAGTGCTTCAGACATCTACAAAAAAAAAAAAGTTATTAAAAAAAAGAGAGGACACTATCAAGGACAGCTAAAGAGAGAGAACTTTTGTCACCTTTCCTACCAAACATTTTTGAAAATTAACAAGAGATCCAAAAATGATCTTGGCGCCCACCATGAAAGGATTTAGGTCAGTTGTAGAGAAGGTAACATAATACCCATTCCCATTAGAGCTGTCACGATAGACTTTACCCACGATTTGGTACGTATCTCGATATTTGTACCACGATTCGATTATTTCTAATCGATACACCTTTATTTTAAAAATATAAATAAAATATAAACAAAATGAGATATATAAGCCGTCGATATACGGGAAACCGAAGTGTTTCCACACTTTTGATTTGAAGCTTGCTGGAGCATCACAAATTTTCATTTCCTTACCACGGTCCACCACTTTGTTATAAATACTTTGTGAAAATTGTATCCTCGCAGCCGATTGGCTGAGGGTTTAGAGATCAGCCAATGAAATTGAATGTCTCACAAACGTTTCGGCTGAAGCGGCATACACTAATATTTAGATCGTGATGTTTTGAAAATCCAGAAAAAATATATCGTGAATCGTAACGCCCGTAAGTCCCATGTTGGAAATCCTAAACGGGAATCTTGTACGTTAAATTAAACCTCGTGATGTCATATGTTATTTGCTAATATTGCAAATGTTATTGTATAAGAATTGCATAACTATATGTAAAATAAAGGCTAAATTTACTTTGAACACAAACAGGAATTGAAAAATTATTTTGCTAGCTTTCGAAAAACGTCTGCTCTGTCAAGCAATGGGTACAAATGACAAGGGCCTCGACTCTAATCTATTTATATAACTCACAGTCGGGCACGTGTTTACCCATTCTGTCTCATTATCACTCAAACCTCAAAATCAATAGGTCATGAGGATTCCCTCAAAAGATTTACAAACCAAACTGACCACTAGTCTCAGTTATCTTGTACATAAACATTTTCATCATGCATCTTCACCTGAGCTGTTGGGCATTACAAGGGTACCACAGGGTGTAACAATTAATATACCCCTGTCCTATGCCAATCTGACATACTAACAAGGGTACCACAGGGTGTAACAATATACATCTGTCTAATGCCAATCTGACATACTAACAAGGGTACCACAGGGTGTAACAATATACGTCTGTCTAATGCCAATCTGACATACTAACAAGAGGCCCAGAGGGCCTGTATCGCTCACCTGGATACCAAAGCAATCATGGCAAAATATTCTCCGAATGAGATCAAGGGAGTATGCCAGACCCCAAGGCCAATCCTTGTAGCATATCTGTATTAGATTCTTCATGCCCAGCAATTTTATGTATGGTTATGGGGTGGGGATCTCAACTGTTTCCAAGCTTTGACTTAGAAACTAGGTCCCTAGGGTTGTGGCCAGACCCCAGGATCAATTCTAATATCGTGACTGCATTTGTCTCTTTTGCCCAGCATTTGTATATATAGTTTTGGGATGGGGATCTCAACCATTTCAAAGTTATGACCCAGGGGTTAGGTCTGCAAGGGTGGGGCAGAACCTGGGGTAAATTCTAATATCTTGACTGCATTCGTCTTTTTATGCCCAACAATTGTATATATAGTTTTGGGGTGGGGATCTAAACCATTTCGAAGTTATGACCCAGGGGTTAAGTCTCCAAGGGTGGGGCAGTCCCCAAGGCCATCCTGGAAGCATATGTGCAATCATCTCTTTACTCTTTATACTCAGCAATTGTATATACCGTTATAGGGTGGGGCTCTCAACTGTTTCCAAGCTGTGACTAACAAACTAGGTCCCTAGGGGTTCGGTCAGACCCCAGGGTCTATTCTGATATCATGACTGCATTCGTCTTTTTATGCCCAGCATTTACATATATAGTTTTGGGGTGGGGATCTCAACAGTTTTAAAGTTATGGCCCAGGGACTATGTCTCCAAGGGTGGGGCCAGACTCTATAGCCATCCTGGAAGCAAATGTGCATTCTTCTCTTTATACTCAGCAATTGTTTACCATGGTTATATGGTGGGGATCTCAACCATTTCCAAGTAATACACTTTTTTTGGCCCCACCCCTTAGCCCGGGGGGTCAGCCCCACCATTTGTACAATTTTGAATCCCTACCTCCCATGAATGCTTCCGACAAAATATGATCAATATCCATGGCATAGTTCTACAGTAGAAGTCGTTTATAGCAATATAGCCAAATTGCCCCTTTTTTGGCCCCGCCCTCAGCCCCACCATTTGTATAATTTTGAATCCCCACCACCTAGGGATGCTTCCAGTCAAATATGGTTGATATCCACCTCTTAGTTCCAGAGAAGAAGTCGCTTATTATAAGCAATATTACAAAATTGACCCCTTTTTGCCCCGCCTCTCAGCCCCCTTGGGGGTCAGCTCCATCATTTGTACAATTTTGAATCCCTTACACCTAGGGATGCTTCCAGTTAAATATGGTTGACATCGACTTCTTAGTTCCAGAGAAGAAGTCGCTTAAAGCAATATAGCCAAATTGACTCCTTTTGGCCCCGACCCTCAGCCCCCTGGGGGGTCAGTCCAACCATTTGTACAATTTTGAATCCCCACCACCTAGGGATGCTTCCAGTCAAATATGGTTGATATCCATGACATGGTTCTACAGAAGAAGTTGTTTGTAGCAATATAGCCAAATTGCCCCCTTTTTGCCCCGCCCCTCAGCCCCCTGGGGAATCAGCCCCATCATTTGTACAATTATGAATCCCCATCACCTAGGGATGCTTCCAGTCAAATATTGTTGATATCCACTTCTTAGTTCCAGAGAAGCAGTCGCTTAAAGCAATATAGCCAAATTGCCCCCTTTTGGCCCCGCCCCTCAGCCCCCTTGGGGGGCAGCCCCACCATTTGTACAATTTTGAATCCCCAACACCTAGGGATGCTTCCAGTAAAATTTAGTTGAATTCCAATCAGTGGTTAAGAAGAAGAAGTCGTTTAAAGAAATTGTTGACGTACGTACGGACAGACGGACGGACAGACGACGGACGTACGACGGACGCAACGGTATGGCAAGGGTACCACAGGGTGTAACAATATACGTCTGTCTAATGCCAATTTGACGCACTAACAAGGGTACCACAGGGTGTAACAATATACGTCTGTCTAATGCCAATCTGACGTACTTCTGATGCATTATTGTATATTGATATATGCATGAAAATATTTACTGTTGTACTCATTAAAGCTATAAGGATGTACTCCTCTGAGAAGTCAAACATTTCCTGTATAAAACCTTTTTTCTCATATACATTTTTTGAAAAGGGAGTTCATGGCATAGCAGGAAATGCAAAAAGAATTATATATCCGTGTGCTTATTTTGTGCTATGATCAGTCAAATATACCAATTTGACATAATATGTGATATAAGCGAGTTTTGCTGTTTTGACCCATTGCAGGATAAATTCTTATTATATCTTCCAAGTGTGTTATCAGATATATATGAATGTTTTCAGAATTGACAAAAATAGTATTTTCTTTTAAATTATGTAAGTAAAATTTCATTCACTTATTTTTTTAACTCAGAAAAGCAATTTAAGTTACCCCTACCCCTTATTCTTTAATGACAAAGACAGATTTTTTCACCATTTTTTGCAGATTTAATGCTTTAAATGAATAGTTCTGCTATTTTATTTTTTTTTGAAATATTTAACAGTTCCAGGTTAGGTTTCTCTTTTTAAAACAGCCATAAAAATTGGGAGGTCTGTGTGCTTCTGTTTTTGTTCTATTATTATTTGTGTTATTTTTCACCACTTCCGGGTCAAAAATCAAATGTGCTTCAATTACACTAAAATTGGTAAAAACAAATACCAAAATAGTATAACTTTACACTAACTGCATATGATTTTCATAACATTGAACATTATAAAGTTGTACACCAAAAATGGACTTGCTTCAACTCAAAATGGAGACATACTGCAGATTTAACTGATCTAGCGTCAAAATGGAGACATACTGAGGATTTAACTGATCTAGCGTCAAAATGGAGACATACTGAGGATTTAACTGATCAATCTAGCGTCAAAATGGAGACATACTGAGGATTTAACTGATCAATCTAGCCTCAAAATGGAGACATACTGAGGATTTAACTGATCAATCTAGCCTCAAAATGGAGACATACTGAGGATTTAACTGATCAATCTAGCCTCAAAATGGAGACATACTGAGGATTTAACTGATCAATCTAGCCTCAAAATGGAGACATACTGAGGATTTAACTGATCAATCTAGCCTCAAAATGGAGACATACTGAGGATTTAACTGATCAATCTAGCCTCAAAATGGAGACATACTGAGGATTTAACTGATCAATCTAGCCTCAAAATGGAGACATACTGAGGATTTAACTGATCAATCTAGCCTCAAAATGGAGACATACTGAGGATTTAACTGATCAATCTAGCCTCAAAATGGAGACATACTGAGGATTTAACTGATCAATCTAGCCTCAAAATGGAGACATACTGAGGATTTAACTGATCAATCTAGCCTCAAAATGGAGACATACTGAGGATTTAACTGATCAATCTAGCCTCAAAATGGAGACATACTGAGGATTTAACTGATCAATCTAGCCTCAAAATGGAGACATACTGAGGATTTAACTGATCAATCTAGCCTCAAAATGGAGACATACTGAGGATTTAACTGATCAATCTAGCCTCAAAATGGAGACATACTGAGGATTTAACTGATCAATCTAGCCTCAAAATGGAGACATACTGAGGATTTAACTGATCAATCTAGCCTCAAAATGGAGACATACTGAGGATTTAACTGATCAATCTAGCCTCAAAATGGAGACATACTGAGGATTTAACTGATCAATCTAGCCTCAAAATGGAGACATACTGAGGATTTAACTGATCAATCTAGCCTCAAAATGGAGACATACTGAGGATTTAACTGATCAATCTAGCCTCAAAATGGAGACATACTGAGGATTTAACTGATCAATCTAGCCTCAAAATGGAGACATACTGAGGATTTAACTGATCAATCTAGCCTCAAAATGGAGACATACTGAGGATTTAACTGATCAATCTAGCCTCAAAATGGAGACATACTGAGGATTTAACTGATCAATCTAGCCTCAAAATGGAGACATACTGAGGATTTAACTGATCAATCTAGCCTCAAAATGGAGACATACTGAGGATTTAACTGATCAATCTAGCCTCAAAATGGAGACATACTGAGGATTTAACTGATCAATCTAGCCTCAAAATGGAGACATACTGAGGATTTAACTGATCAATCTAGCCTCAAAATGGAGACATACTGAGGATTTAACTGATCAATCTAGCCTCAAAATGGAGACATACTGAGGATTTAACTGATCAATCTAGCCTCAAAATGGAGACATACTGAGGATTTAACTGATCAATCTAGCCTCAAAATGGAGACATACTGAGGATTTAACTGATCAATCTAGCCTCAAAATGGAGACATACTGAGGATTTAACTGATCAATCTAGCCTCAAAATGGAGACATACTGAGGATTTAACTGATCAATCTAGCCTCAAAATGGAGACATACTGAGGATTTAACTGATCAATCTAGCCTCAAAATGGAGACATACTGAGGATTTAACTGATCAATCTAGCCTCAAAATGGAGACATACTGAGGATTTAACTGATCAATCTAGCCTCAAAATGGAGACATACTGAGGATTTAACTGATCAATCTAGCCTCAAAATGGAGACATACTGAGGATTTAACTGATCAATCTAGCCTCAAAATGGAGACATACTGAGGATTTAACTGATCAATCTAGCCTCAAAATGGAGACATACTGAGGATTTAACTGATCAATCTAGCCTCAAAATGGAGACATACTGAGGATTTAACTGATCAATCTAGCCTCAAAATGGAGACATACTGAGGATTTAACTGATCAATCTAGCCTCAAAATGGAGACATACTGAGGATTTAACTGATCAATCTAGCCTCAAAATGGAGACATACTGAGGATTTAACTGATCAATCTAGCCTCAAAATGGAGACATACTGAGGATTTAACTGATCAATCTAGCCTCAAAATGGAGACATACTGAGGATTTAACTGATCAATCTAGCCTCAAAATGGAGACATACTGAGGATTTAACTGATCAATCTAGCCTCAAAATGGAGACATACTGAGGATTTAACTGATCAATCTAGCCTCAAAATGGAGACATACTGAGGATTTAACTGATCAATCTAGCCTCAAAATGGAGACATACTGAGGATTTAACTGATCAATCTAGCCTCAAAATGGAGACATACTGAGGATTTAACTGATCAATCTAGCCTCAAAATGGAGACATACTGAGGATTTAACTGATCAATCTAGCCTCAAAATGGAGACATACTGAGGATTTAACTGATCAATCTAGCCTCAAAATGGAGACATACTGAGGATTTAACTGATCAATCTAGCCTCAAAATGGAGACATACTGAGGATTTAACTGATCAATCTAGCCTCAAAATGGAGACATACTGAGGATTTAACTGATCAATCTAGCCTCAAAATGGAGACATACTGAGGATTTAACTGATCAATCTAGCCTCAAAATGGAGACATACTGAGGATTTAACTGATCAATCTAGCCTCAAAATGGAGACATACTGAGGATTTAACTGATCAATCTAGCCTCAAAATGGAGACATACTGAGGATTTAACTGATCAATCTAGCCTCAAAATGGAGACATACTGAGGATTTAACTGATCAATCTAGCCTCAAAATGGAGACATACTGAGGATTTAACTGATCAATCTAGCCTCAAAATGGAGACATACTGAGGATTTAACTGATCAATCTAGCCTCAAAATGGAGACATACTGAGGATTTAACTGATCAATCTAGCCTCAAAATGGAGACATACTGAGGATTTAACTGATCAATCTAGCCTCAAAATGGAGACATACTGAGGATTTAACTGATCAATCTAGCCTCAAAATGGAGACATACTGAGGATTTAACTGATCAATCTAGCCTCAAAATGGAGACATACTGAGGATTTAACTGATCAATCTAGCCTCAAAATGGAGACATACTGAGGATTTAACTGATCAATCTAGCCTCAAAATGGAGACATACTGAGGATTTAACTGATCAATCTAGCCTCAAAATGGAGACATACTGAGGATTTAACTGATCAATCTAGCCTCAAAATGGAGACATACTGAGGATTTAACTGATCAATCTAGCCTCAAAATGGAGACATACTGAGGATTTAACTGATCAATCTAGCCTCAAAATGGAGACATACTGAGGATTTAACTGATCAATCTAGCCTCAAAATGGAGACATACTGAGGATTTAACTGATCAATCTAGCCTCAAAATGGAGACATACTGAGGATTTAACTGATCAATCTAGCCTCAAAATGGAGACATACTGAGGATTTAACTGATCAATCTAGCCTCAAAATGGAGACATACTGAGGATTTAACTGATCAATCTAGCCTCAAAATGGAGACATACTGAGGATTTAACTGATCAATCTAGCCTCAAAATGGAGACATACTGAGGATTTAACTGATCAATCTAGCCTCAAAATGGAGACATACTGAGGATTTAACTGATCAATCTAGCCTCAAAATGGAGACATACTGAGGATTTAACTGATCAATCTAGCCTCAAAATGGAGACATACTGAGGATTTAACTGATCAATCTAGCCTCAAAATGGAGACATACTGAGGATTTAACTGATCAATCTAGCCTCAAAATGGAGACATACTGAGGATTTAACTGATCAATCTAGCCTCAAAATGGAGACATACTGAGGATTTAACTGATCAATCTAGCCTCAAAATGGAGACATACTGAGGATTTAACTGATCAATCTAGCCTCAAAATGGAGACATACTGAGGATTTAACTGATCAATCTAGCCTCAAAATGGAGACATACTGAGGATTTAACTGATCAATCTAGCCTCAAAATGGAGACATACTGAGGATTTAACTGATCAATCTAGCCTCAAAATGGAGACATACTGAGGATTTAACTGATCAATCTAGCCTCAAAATGGAGACATACTGAGGATTTAACTGATCAATCTAGCCTCAAAATGGAGACATACTGAGGATTTAACTGATCAATCTAGCCTCAAAATGGAGACATACTGAGGATTTAACTGATCAATCTAGCCTCAAAATGGAGACATACTGAGGATTTAACTGATCAATCTAGCCTCAAAATGGAGACATACTGAGGATTTAACTGATCAATCTAGCCTCAAAATGGAGACATACTGAGGATTTAACTGATCAATCTAGCCTCAAAATGGAGACATACTGAGGATTTAACTGATCAATCTAGCCTCAAAATGGAGACATACTGAGGATTTAACTGATCAATCTAGCCTCAAAATGGAGACATACTGAGGATTTAACTGATCAATCTAGCCTCAAAATGGAGACATACTGAGGATTTAACTGATCAATCTAGCCTCAAAATGGAGACATACTGAGGATTTAACTGATCAATCTAGCCTCAAAATGGAGACATACTGAGGATTTAACTGATCAATCTAGCCTCAAAATGGAGACATACTGAGGATTTAACTGATCAATCTAGCCTCAAAATGGAGACATACTGAGGATTTAACTGATCAATCTAGCCTCAAAATGGAGACATACTGAGGATTTAACTGATCAATCTAGCCTCAAAATGGAGACATACTGAGGATTTAACTGATCAATCTAGCCTCAAAATGGAGACATACTGAGGATTTAACTGATCAATCTAGCCTCAAAATGGAGACATACTGAGGATTTAACTGATCAATCTAGCCTCAAAATGGAGACATACTGAGGATTTAACTGATCAATCTAGCCTCAAAATGGAGACATACTGAGGATTTAACTGATCAATCTAGCCTCAAAATGGAGACATACTGAGGATTTAACTGATCAATCTAGCCTCAAAATGGAGACATACTGAGGATTTAACTGATCAATCTAGCCTCAAAATGGAGACATACTGAGGATTTAACTGATCAATCTAGCCTCAAAATGGAGACATACTGAGGATTTAACTGATCAATCTAGCCTCAAAATGGAGACATACTGAGGATTTAACTGATCAATCTAGCCTCAAAATGGAGACATACTGAGGATTTAACTGATCAATCTAGCCTCAAAATGGAGACATACTGAGGATTTAACTGATCAATCTAGCCTCAAAATGGAGACATACTGAGGATTTAACTGATCAATCTAGCCTCAAAATGGAGACATACTGAGGATTTAACTGATCAATCTAGCCTCAAAATGGAGACATACTGAGGATTTAACTGATCAATCTAGCCTCAAAATGGAGACATACTGAGGATTTAACTGATCAATCTAGCCTCAAAATGGAGACATACTGAGGATTTAACTGATCAATCTAGCCTCAAAATGGAGACATACTGAGGATTTAACTGATCAATCTAGCCTCAAAATGGAGACATACTGAGGATTTAACTGATCAATCTAGCCTCAAAATGGAGACATACTGAGGATTTAACTGATCAATCTAGCCTCAAAATGGAGACATACTGAGGATTTAACTGATCAATCTAGCCTCAAAATGGAGACATACTGAGGATTTAACTGATCAATCTAGCCTCAAAATGGAGACATACTGAGGATTTAACTGATCAATCTAGCCTCAAAATGGAGACATACTGAGGATTTAACTGATCAATCTAGCCTCAAAATGGAGACATACTGAGGATTTAACTGATCAATCTAGCCTCAAAATGGAGACATACTGAGGATTTAACTGATCAATCTAGCCTCAAAATGGAGACATACTGAGGATTTAACTGATCAATCTAGCCTCAAAATGGAGACATACTGAGGATTTAACTGATCAATCTAGCCTCAAAATGGAGACATACTGAGGATTTAACTGATCAATCTAGCCTCAAAATGGAGACATACTGAGGATTTAACTGATCAATCTAGCCTCAAAATGGAGACATACTGAGGATTTAACTGATCAATCTAGCCTCAAAATGGAGACATACTGAGGATTTAACTGATCAATCTAGCCTCAAAATGGAGACATACTGAGGATTTAACTGATCAATCTAGCCTCAAAATGGAGACATACTGAGGATTTAACTGATCAATCTAGCCTCAAAATGGAGACATACTGAGGATTTAACTGATCAATCTAGCCTCAAAATGGAGACATACTGAGGATTTAACTGATCAATCTAGCCTCAAAATGGAGACATACTGAGGATTTAACTGATCAATCTAGCCTCAAAATGGAGACATACTGAGGATTTAACTGATCAATCTAGCCTCAAAATGGAGACATACTGAGGATTTAACTGATCAATCTAGCCTCAAAATGGAGACATACTGAGGATTTAACTGATCAATCTAGCCTCAAAATGGAGACATACTGAGGATTTAACTGATCAATCTAGCCTCAAAATGGAGACATACTGAGGATTTAACTGATCAATCTAGCCTCAAAATGGAGACATACTGAGGATTTAACTGATCAATCTAGCCTCAAAATGGAGACATACTGAGGATTTAACTGATCAATCTAGCCTCAAAATGGAGACATACTGAGGATTTAACTGATCAATCTAGCCTCAAAATGGAGACATACTGAGGATTTAACTGATCAATCTAGCCTCAAAATGGAGACATACTGAGGATTTAACTGATCAATCTAGCCTCAAAATGGAGACATACTGAGGATTTAACTGATCAATCTAGCCTCAAAATGGAGACATACTGAGGATTTAACTGATCAATCTAGCCTCAAAATGGAGACATACTGAGGATTTAACTGATCAATCTAGCCTCAAAATGGAGACATACTGAGGATTTAACTGATCAATCTAGCCTCAAAATGGAGACATACTGAGGATTTAACTGATCAATCTAGCCTCAAAATGGAGACATACTGAGGATTTAACTGATCAATCTAGCCTCAAAATGGAGACATACTGAGGATTTAACTGATCAATCTAGCCTCAAAATGGAGACATACTGAGGATTTAACTGATCAATCTAGCCTCAAAATGGAGACATACTGAGGATTTAACTGATCAATCTAGCCTCAAAATGGAGACATACTGAGGATTTAACTGATCAATCTAGCCTCAAAATGGAGACATACTGAGGATTTAACTGATCAATCTAGCCTCAAAATGGAGACATACTGAGGATTTAACTGATCAATCTAGCCTCAAAATGGAGACATACTGAGGATTTAACTGATCAATCTAGCCTCAAAATGGAGACATACTGAGGATTTAACTGATCAATCTAGCCTCAAAATGGAGACATACTGAGGATTTAACTGATCAATCTAGCCTCAAAATGGAGACATACTGAGGATTTAACTGATCAATCTAGCCTCAAAATGGAGACATACTGAGGATTTAACTGATCAATCTAGCCTCAAAATGGAGACATACTGAGGATTTAACTGATCAATCTAGCCTCAAAATGGAGACATACTGAGGATTTAACTGATCAATCTAGCCTCAAAATGGAGACATACTGAGGATTTAACTGATCAATCTAGCCTCAAAATGGAGACATACTGAGGACTTAACTGATCAATTTAGCCTCAAAATGGAGACATACTGAGGATTTAACTGATCTAGCGTCAAAATGGAGACATACTGAGGATTTAACTGATCAATCTAGCCTCAAAATGGAGACATACTGAGGATTTAACTGATCAATCTAGCGTCAAAATGGAGACATACTGAGGATTTAACTGATCAATCTAGCGTCAAAATGGAGACATACTGGGGATTTAACTGATCAATCTAGCGTCAAAAAAGGTGACAAATACACAGAAATACATGTTTTCAAAATCGCCGCTGACATGGTCAGTTTTCTTAAATTCTGGTGAAAGAAGTTCTACAAACAACAGACATCTAGATTTTGACACATTATTTCAGATGCGTGTTTGCTATCAAAATTGATCCTACTCTAATTAAATATTACAAAAACCCCTAACATGAGATCAAAATGAGACTTAAACTTGATTGAAACCTCACAATTACATCCTTAAGACTATTTCTGGAGTGTGATGGAAACCTCACAATTACATCCTTAAGACTATTTCTGAAGTGTGATGAAGGAGAAAACATGTACTTGACCAACTCAAGCTAAAGGAATATATTTCATATTTCTTTTATGACCTTTAAGAAATTGATTTTCATAGGAATTGTATCCCTTTGTATATGTTTCAAATCAAGAAAAAAAGAAATTGAAATTGCCCCTTTTTTACCAATAATCAATTCACCTTTAACCATTCATTAATTATTGGCAGATTTCAATATTAGACAAAGTGCAAATATTGACCAAGACTCATCAGAATCATGCCATATTTGACTTAATTATTGTGTGAAAACAATAAACCAATCAGATAGCAATATGCTAATAAATTATTTGCAGATTTTGCTCACATTTAAGCTTAGCTTTTGTCATTGTATGATATGAATATTGACAAAATTTCATCAATATCAAGTTATTGCCCAGAAACAATTAACCGGTCATAGCATGTGGATGCTTATAATTAGTTATGTGCTGATATAGCTCAACTTCGAAGTTTAAGCCACAGCCTCTATCTTGCAGAAACTTTAGTTTGGAAATTTTCTTATCAAAGCACAGTACTCTTTTTAATTGAGCAAGAATTAAGCTCAACTTAACACTCAGCCTCAGTCCTCATATAATATATATTTACATTTGCATGGCATTGTCACTATAAAGCCTCTTTGAAAGCTGTGTCGTTGATGGGACTTTAATTACCATGCATCACGAGACACAATTCTTAGCGTATTAATACAACACTGACCGGAACTACAATATCCAATATAAATAAACATGACGGCTGCTGAAATATCGCTGGGCATTGTGAGATTTGACAATGCCATTGTAAATTTATGTGCAAAATAAAAAATAAAATAAAA
>NW_018408652.1:293131-311425 GCF_002113885.1 Mizuhopecten yessoensis
AAAAATAACAACACTTTGTCAGGACCATGAGGCGATCATTCCTACCAACTTTCAGTTCAATCGGTCCAGCAGAACTTGACTTTAAGTTTGAAATAGGTTTTCAAAATGGCGGCCGTGGCGGCCATATTGGATTTCTGATCGACCCGAAAAATAACAACACTTTGTCAGGACCATGAGGCGATCATTCCTACCAACTTTCAGTTCAATCGGTCCAGCAGAACTTGACTTTAAGTTTGAAATAGGTTTTCAAAATGGCGGCCGTGGCGGCCATATTGGATTTCTGATCGACCCGAAAAATAACAACACTTTGTCAGGACCATGAGGCGATCATTCCTATCAACTTTCAGTTCAATCGGCCCAGCAGAACTTGACTTTAAGTTTGAAATGTAAAATGTTAACGGACGACGGACGACGGACGACGGACGACGGACGACGTACGACGGACGACGGACGACGGACGACGACGGACGAAAACGGATAGCAATAGGTCACTTGAGCTAAAGCTCAGGTGACCTAAAAACACTAGCGCGCATTATGTTGTTTGCTTGCAAAGCTGTGTCATTCAAATAGATCATAAATACCATACAAAAACAGTTCAATGCTTAAATATTAACATAAAAAAATATTTAGGTATGTTATTTTGGGGAAACTAAGTTTGGAAATCGACCAATCAGAACACTATATGCTAATCAACAATATGAAGACTTTGCTAAAGTTTGAACTTAGCCTCTTGCAATCTCTAGAGGTGGATAATGCTGCCCATACCAAAATACATTTAAAATACAGTTGAAATTTTTGATGGGGGTAAAAGGGCAATAATTCCTTAAATAACAGTCAAATTATGGTGAAGTTACTCTGTTGAAAATTACTTGAGATATCATGCAGAAAACTACATCATGGTTTTTTTCCTGAGTGAAGGAAATAATACAGGAAAATCCTGGATACCATACTCTGACAAAAACCCTTGGATCCCATACCCTGACATAAATCCCTGGATACCACACCCTGACAAAACCCCTTGGATCCCACACCCTGACATAAATTCCTGGATACCACAACCTGTCAAAAATCCTTGGATCCCACACCCTGACATAAATCCCTGGATATCACACCCTGACAAAAACCCTTGGATCCCACACCCTGACATAAATCCCTGGATACCACACCCTGACAAAACCCCTTGGATCCCATACCCTGACATAAATCCCTGGATACCACACCCTGACATAAATCCCTGAATACCACACCCTGACATAAATCCCTGGAAATCACACTCTGACAAAACCCCTTGGATCCCACAACCTTTACATAAATCCCTGAATATCACACCCTGACATAAATTCCCGGGATACCACACCCTGACAAAACCCCTTGGATCCCACACCCTGACATAACCCCTTGGATCCCCCACCCTGACAAAACCCCGTGGATCCCACACCCTGACAAGAAACCATGGGATCCAACACCCTGACATAAATCCCTGACTATATACCATACCCTGACATAAATCCCTCAATACCACACTCTGACACAAAACCATTGGATCCCACACCCTGACAAAAACCCTTGGATCCCACACCCTGACATAAATCCCTGAATATATACCATACCCTGACAAAACCCCTTGGATCCCACACCCTGACAAAAAACCATTGGATCCAACACCCTGACATAAATCCCTGGATACCACACCCTGACAAAAACCCTTGGATCCCACACCCTGACATAAATCCCTGAATACCACACTCTGACATAAATCCCTGGATACCACACCCTGACAAAAACCCTTGGATCCCACACCCTGACATAAATCCCTGAATATCACACTCTGACATAAATCCCTGGATACCACACTCTGACAAAAAACCATTGGATCCAACACCCTGACATAAATCCCTGGATACCACACCCTGACAAAAACCCTTGGATCCCACACCCTGACATAAATCCCTGAATACCACACTCTGACATAAATCCCTGGATACCACACTCTGACAAAAACCCTTGGATCCCACACCTTGACATAAATCCCTGAATATATACCACACCCTGACATAAATCCCTGGATACCACAATCTGACATAAAAACCCTTGATAACACACTCTGACATAAATCCCTGGATACCACACCAGGACATAAATCCCTGGATACCACACCAGGACATAAATCCCTGGTTACCACATTATGTCATAAATCCCGGGATACCACACTCTTGACATTAATCCATTGATACCACAACCTGTCTTAAATCCCTGGATACCACACCCTGACATAAATCCCTGGATACCACACCCTGACAAAACCCCTTGGATCCCACACCCTGACAAATCCCTGAATACCACACCCTGACATAAATCCCTGGATACCACACACTGACATAAATCCCTGGATACCACACACTGACATAAATCCCTGGATACCACACCATGTCATAAATCACTTCTTACCACAATCTGACATAAAAACCCTTGATAACACACTCTGACATAAATCTCTGGATACCACACCAGGACATAAATCCCTGGTTACCACATCTGTAAAGATATAAACAGTATCACAGAAATAAACAAAGACAGTGTATTACCTGACGATGTCCTTGAAGGCGGTCCACAGCGGTTTAATCTCATACTTAATGTCATGTTTTTTACACAAAGACTGGACAAGGGGAGCAACTTTGTACAGGTTGTGACGGGGCATGGTTGGAAACAGGCTGTAAAACAAATATTAACATCTTCGGTGATACATAGAGGTATCAATGATAACATCTTAGGTGATACATAGATGTGTCAATGATAACATCTTAGGTGTCAATGATAACATCTTAGGTGATACATAGAGGTATCAATGATAACATCTTAGGTGATACATAGCTGTGCCAATGTTTACATCTTAGGCGATACATAGATGTGTCAATGGTTACATATAAGGTGATACATAGAGGTGTCAATGAAAACATCTTAGGTGATACATAGAGGTGTCAATGATAACATCTTTGGTGATACATAGATGTGTCAATGATAACATCTTAGGTGATACATAGATGTGTGAATGATAACATCTTAGGTGATACATAGATGTGTCAATGGTTACATAAAAGGTGATACATAGAGGTATCAATGATAACATCTTAGGCGATACATAGATGTGTCAAGGATAACATCTTAGGTGTCAATGATAACATCTTAGGTGATACATAGAGGTGTCAATGATAACATCTTTGGTGATACATAGATGTGTCAATGATAACATCTTAGGTGATACATAGATGTGTCAATGATAACATCTTAGGTGATACATAGATGTGCCAATGTTTACATCTTAGGTGATACATAGATGTGTCAATGTTTACATAAAAGTGATACATAGATGTGTCAATGGTTACATAAAAGTGATACATAGATGTGTCAATGATAACATCTTAGGTGATACATAGATGTGTCAATGATAACATCTTAGGTGATACATAGATGTGTCAATGATAACATCTTAGGTGATACATAGATGTGTCAATGATAACATCTTAGGTGATACATAGATGTGTCAATGATAACATCTTAGGTGATACATAGATGTGTCAATGATAACATCTTAGGTGATACATAGATGTGTCAATGATAACATCTTAGGTGATACATAGATGTGTCAATGATAACATCTTAGGTGATACATAGATGTGTCAATGATAACATCTTAGGTGATACATAGATGTGTCAATGATAACATCTTAGGTGATACATAGATGTGTCAATGATAACATCTTAGGTGATACATAGATGTGTCAATGATAACATCTTAGGTGATACATAGATGTGTCAATGATAACATCTTAGGTGATACATAGATGTGTCAATGATAACATCTTAGGTGATACATAGATGTGTCAATGATAACATCTTAGGTGATACATAGATGTGTCAATGATAACATCTTAGGTGATACATAGATGTGTCAATGATAACATCTTAGGTGATACATAGATGTGTCAATGATAACATCTTAGGTGATACATAGATGTGTCAATGATAACATCTTAGGTGATACATAGATGTGTCAATGATAACATCTTAGGTGATACATAGATGTGTCAATGATAACATCTTAGGTGATACATAGATGTGTCAATGATAACATCTTAGGTGATACATAGATGTGTCAATGATAACATCTTAGGTGATACATAGATGTGTCAATGATAACATCTTAGGTGATACATAGATGTGTCAATGATAACATCTTAGGTGATACATAGATGTGTCAATGATAACATCTTAGGTGATACATAGATGTGTCAATGATAACATCTTAGGTGATACATAGATGTGTCAATGATAACATCTTAGGTGATACATAGATGTGTCAATGATAACATCTTAGGTGATACATAGATGTGTCAATGATAACATCTTAGGTGATACATAGATGTGTCAATGATAACATCTTAGGTGATACATAGATGTGTCAATGATAACATCTTAGGTGATACATAGATGTGTCAATGATAACATCTTAGGTGATACATAGATGTGTCAATGATAACATCTTAGGTGATACATAGATGTGTCAATGATAACATCTTAGGTGATACATAGATGTGTCAATGATAACATCTTAGGTGATACATAGATGTGTCAATGATAACATCTTAGGTGATACATAGATGTGTCAATGATAACATCTTAGGTGATACATAGATGTGTCAATGATAACATCTTAGGTGATACATAGATGTGTCAATGATAACATCTTAGGTGATACATAGATGTGTCAATGATAACATCTTAGGTGATACATAGATGTGTCAATGATAACATCTTAGGTGATACATAGATGTGTCAATGATAACATCTTAGGTGATACATAGATGTGTCAATGATAACATCTTAGGTGATACATAGATGTGTCAATGATAACATCTTAGGTGATACATAGATGTGTCAATGATAACATCTTAGGTGATACATAGATGTGTCAATGATAACATCTTAGGTGATACATAGATGTGTCAATGATAACATCTTAGGTGATACATAGATGTGTCAATGATAACATCTTAGGTGATACATAGATGTGTCAATGATAACATCTTAGGTGATACATAGATGTGTCAATGATAACATCTTAGGTGATACATAGATGTGTCAATGATAACATCTTAGGTGATACATAGATGTGTCAATGATAACATCTTAGGTGATACATAGATGTGTCAATGATAACATCTTAGGTGATACATAGATGTGTCAATGATAACATCTTAGGTGAAACATAGATGTGTCAATGATAACATCTTAGGTGATACATAGATGTGTCAATGATAACATCTTAGGTGATACATAGATGTGTCAATGATAACATCTTAGGTGATACATAGATGTGTCAATGATAACATCTTAGGTGAAACATAGATGTGTCAATGATAACATCTTAGGTGATACATAGATGTGTCAATGATAACATCTTAGGTGATACATAGATGTGTCAATGATAACATCTTAGGTGATACATAGATGTGTCAATGATAACATCTTAGGTGATACATAGATGTGTCAATGATAACATCTTAGGTGATACATAGATGTGTCAATGATAACATCTTAGGTGATACATAGATGTGTCAATGATAACATCTTAGGTGATACATAGATGTGTCAATGATAACATCTTAGGTGATACATAGATGTGTCAATGATAACATCTTAGGTGATACATAGATGTGTCAATGATAACATCTTAGGTGATACATAGATGTGTCAATGATAACATCTTAGGTGATACATAGATGTGTCAATGATAACATCTTAGGTGATACATAGATGTGTCAATGATAACATCTTAGGTGATACATAGATGTGTCAATGATAACATCTTAGGTGATACATAGATGTGTCAATGATAACATCTTAGGTGATACATAGATGTGTCAATGATAACATCTTAGGTGATACATAGATGTGCCAATGTTTACATCTTAGGCGATACATAGATGTGTCAATGGTTACATATAAGGTGATACATAGAGGTGTCAATGAAAACATCTTAGGTGATACATAGAGGTGTCAATGATAACATCTTAGGTGATACATAGATGTATCAATGATAACATCTTAGGTGAAACATAGATGTGTCAATGGTTACATATAAGGTGATACATAGATGTGTCAATGATAACATCTTAGGTGAAACATAGATGTGTCAATGATAACATCTTAGGTGAAACATAGATGTGTCAATGGTTACATATAAGGTTTTACATAGATGTGTCAATGGTTACATAAATGGTGATACATATAGGTATCAATGTTATCATCTTAGGTGAAACATAGATGTGTCAATGATGACATCTTAGGTGTCAATGATAACATCTTAGCTGAAACATAGATGTGTCAGTGATAACATCTTAGGTGAAACATAGATGTGTAAATGATAACATCTTAGGAGATACATAGATGTGTCACTGATAACATCTTAGGTGATACGTAGATGTGTCAATGATAACACATAGATGTGTCAATGTTTACATAAAATTGATACATAGATGTGTCAAGGATAACATCTTAGGTGATCCATAGATGTATCAATGATGACATCTTAGGTGTCAATGATAACATCTTAGGCGATACATAGATGTGCCAATGGTTACATATAAGGTGATACATAGATGTGTCACTGATAACATCTTAGGTGATACATAGGTGTATCAATGATAACATGTTAGGTGATACATAGATGTAACAATGATAACATCTTAGGGGAAACATAGATGTGTCAATGAAAACATCTTAGGTTTTGCATAGATGGGTCAATGTTTACATAAAATTGATACATAGATGTGTCAATCAAAACATCTTAGGTTTTACATAGATGTGTCAATGTTTACATAAAATTGATACATAGATGTGTCATTGGTTACATAAAAGTGATACATAGATGTATCAATGATGACATCTTAGGTGATACATCTATGTATCACTTTCATGTAACCATTGACACCTCTGTGTATCACCTAAGATGTCATCATTGCGACATCTATGTATCACCTAAGATCATTGACACATCTATGTTTCCCCTAAGATGTTATCATTTACACATCTATGTTTCACCTAGGATGTTATCATTGATACACCTATGTATCACCTAAGATGTCATCATTGCGACATCTATGTATCACCTAAGATCATTGACACATCTATGCCCCACTTTTATGTAACCATTGACACCTCTATGTGTCAATGATAACATCTTATGTGATACATAGAGGTGTGAATGAAAACATCTTAGGTTTTACATAGATGGGTTAATGTTTACATAAAAGTGTTACATAGATGTGTCAATGTTTACATAAAATTGATACATAGATGTGTCATTGGTTACATAAAAGTGATACATAGATGTGTAAATGGTTACATATAAGGTGATACATAGATGTTTCAATGAAAACATCTTAAGTTTTACATAGATGGGTTAATGTTTACATAAAAGTGATACATAGATGTGTAAATGGTTACATATAAGGTGATACATAGAGGTATCAATTGTTACATACAAGGTGATACATAGATGTGTCAAGGATAACATCTTAGGTGAAACATAGATGTGTAAATGATAACATCTTAGGCGATACATAGATGTGCCAATGGTTACATATAAGGTGATACATAGATGTCGCAATGATGACATCTTAGGTGTCAATGATAACATCTTAGCTGAAACATAGATGTGTCAGTGATAACATCTTAGGTGAAACATAGATGTGTAAATGATAACATCTTAGGCGATACATAGATGTGCCACTGGTTACATATAAGGTGATACATAGAGGTATCAATGATAACATATTAGGTGAAACATAGATGTGTCAAGGATAACATCTTAGGTGAAACATAGATGTGTAAATGGTTACATATAAGGTGATACATAGAGGTATCAATTGTTACATACAAGGTGATACATAGATGTAACAATGATAACATCTTAGCTGAAACATAGATGTGTCAGTCAATGATAACATCTTATGTGATACATAGAGGTGTCAATGAAAACATCTTAAGTTTTACATAGATGGGTCAATGTTTACATAAAAGTGTTACATAGATGTGTCAATCAAAACATCTTAGGTTTTGCATAGATGGGTCAATGTTTACATAAAAGTGATACATAGATGTATCACCTAAGATGTCATCATTGCGACATCTATGTATCACCTAACATGTTATCATTGATACACCTATGTATCACCTAAGATGTCATCATTGACACATCTATGTATCAAGGATAACATCTTAGGTGATACATAGAGGTGTCAATGGTTACATACAAGGTGATACATAGATGTGTCAATGAAAACATCTTAGGTTTTACATAGATGGGTCAATGTTTACATAAAAGTGATACATAGATGTGTCAATGGTTACATAAAAGTGATACATAGATGTGTCAATGATAACATCTTAGGTGAAACATAGATGTGTCCATGGTTACATATAAGGTGATACATAGATGTGTCGATGATAACATCTTAGGTGATACATAGATGAGTCTATGGTTACATAAAAGGTGATACATAGATGAGTCAATGATAACATCTTAGGTGATACATAGAGGTGTCGATGATAACATCTTAGGTGATACATAGAGGTGTCTATGATAACATCTTAGGTGATACATAGATGTGTCAATGATAACATCTTAGGTGATACATAGATGTGTCTATGGTTACATAAAAGGTGATACATAGATGTGTCAATGATAACATCTTAGGTGATACATAGATGTATCAATGATAACATCTTAGGTGAAACATAGATGTGTCAATGGTTACATATAAGGTGATACATAGATGTGTCAATGATAACATCTTAGGTGAAACATAGATGTGTCAATGATAACATCTTAGGTGATACATAGATGTGTCAATGATGACATCTTAGGTGTCAATGATAACATCTTAGGTGCAAACTATTATGACCTCAAACTAACCGAAATGTTAGCTCACTGTGACCGTCGGGCTAGGTGAGCTAAAAACCAAAAACCAAACAAAGACATACATTTCTTTGACTTCAAAATGTCTATCCTCCCAATTTCCATGTTCCTTGGCATAGCTGACAACTTCCATCTTAAATTCAGACTAATAGTTCTACTCTTTTTGTTTAAGACGGTTTTCACTACTCTCTCTTGACTAATTGTTATATCAAACTACAAAAGACTACCACTTTTTAAAGTACTGTTTGTTTAAGTGGAAAACCAGGAAACACCCTATTACACAACATCAGAATGATGATTGAAACTTTGGTAAAGCATGGACATATACAGTAAATACAACTCACAGCAGATCCACAGTTCTGTTTGTTAACAGTGTGTACATGTGCACTTGTTTCTCATAAACAATATTTTGGGCTGTGCATGCTTTAAAGTAACAGAGAAGGCAATACACAAGAAATGATGGCACAGATTGCTCAGCTCCATTGATACTTACTGGTGTTCTATTTGGAAGTTGAGGTGGCCTGTGAACCAATCGTTGAAGAAGGATTTCTCAATGTCACAGGTAGCATTCATCTGAAGCTTCATCCAGTGTAGGGCCTGGTCATTGTCGATGTTCATAGGGATGTGGTTTGACTGTGTTACCCAGGTAAACCAGTGACTTTCTAAACACCTGTACAAAACATCATTGTTACCAAGGTAAACCAGTGACTTTCTAAACATCATTGTTAACCAAAGGAAATATATGTAATACCTTCTCAATTCCATTGTTGACCATTATATACATGTGTAGTCTGGCCCCAATTAAATCTTCTGTGTTAACCTCAAATTACCATACAGATTACAGACAGGTCAATATAGATGTACAGTTGTGGGACCGCACAACGCACCAAAAATAGCGTGCGTACACCGTGCATACATCGTTCACACACCGTCCGCACATCGTCCACACATGGTGCGCACAACTGTGCGATTTAGCAATCGTTCGCCCCGTTGTGCGCTTCTCTCCGCACAACTGTGTGATTTGGTATCATTTGTAGATCAAAATTACGGAATGACAAAAATACGGAAGGCTTGTATGCGATAATGTACACTGTGTACATATCTGTAATTTCTCATCACAATAATCAAGATTATACAATTTCACAATGCATGTTACACAGTATTACAGCAACCGTTAGGCTGTCAAGAATGGGTTTGGCTCCAAGGTAACAGAACAGGTAAATTTTACGAGTGTCCGGAGTGTTACCTGACCAGTGCCTGACACACAGAGCTGATATGCGATACCGTTTGACCGTAATGAATAGTATTTGTTATTTGCATTCGTTTGCCTATAGCTCCCCTTCACCTGGATTTTCACACACACAGCCTTACCCGACGAGTTACGTAAGTGCCCCAGGCGGGGAGAAAACTACGGTCCAGGTACATGTACAAAGTGCTTATGTTTACCTGTATACGGGATGGTGTTGTAATTTTACATGTGTCGATTAAGTTTGTTTAAAAAACACAATTTCTAAATATAAGAATGTATAGACAGAAAGATAAGTTTATAGATGTTGCTAGAATATAGAAACATACGTAAACATCAAGTTTACATGTTTAAACAAGAAACCTTATAAATTGTAAAGGCATTCCTCAATTTACACCAACCACGATTGTTATCGCACAACGTCCGTCCATCGTGCGCACAGATGTGCGCCAGCAATGATCATCCAGCTTTTTATCGTTCGCCCATCGTGCACACACCGTTCACACCCTGCACACATCGTGCGCACACCGCACATCGTGTAACGTTGTGCGATCCCACAACTGTAACTATTCAAGCAAAGTGATCACCCATGTTACATATGAAACAGTCACGATATTATGCATAATATACTCAGTACTCCTGAGCATACCTGAAATAAATGCAATACCCTAATATGAATATCTACATGGAGTTCAACATAAGGGCCTTTAGTCTGACTTATAACACCTGTAAAGATACAGCATTGCTGTCTGACTTATTACACCTGTAAAGATACAGCATTGTTGTCTGACTTATTACACCTGTAAAGATACAGCATTATTTACTGTTAACTATTATATTGGAATGCTTATTTGTAATTTTATTCCCTTAAATTAAGTTCTCCTTTGAGTGCATAAGTCAAGTCAAGTAAATTTTATTTAAAAGTCGGTACATGGTTAAAAAATTAAGGCAACACATGCAAGCCTATGAAAGGTGTTTACAACCGACTAAGACAAGAGGCCCAGAGGGCCTGTATCACTCACCTGGATAATAAAGCAACCATGGGAAATTATTCTTGTTACCGGTACATAAAATCCCTCCATTGGAGATGAAGAAAGATTTTAAAAATTAAAACTTTGAATTGATCTATTTGGCCCAGCAACTCTCAGCACCCCGAGGAGCCTCATCCTTCGTTTATACAAAATTTAGTCCCCTTTGCCCAAGGATGTTCCAGGCTAAATTGGGATAAAATCCCTTACCTCCTATATGGTAGAAGAAGGATTTCAAAGCTTTTTACCTCTCTTTCCCCTATTGGGCCCGGCAACTCTGCCCACAGTGGGTCCAAACCAACCGTTTATACAAAACTGAGTCTTGGCCCAAACATGCTCCAAACAAAATTGTTGTAGAAGAAGGATTTCAAAGGTTTTTACCTCTATATCTCCTATTCAGCCCCATCCGTCTGTTCCAAGGTGGGCCACACCTACCCTTTATACAAAATTGAGTCTTATTGGCCCAAGAATGCACCAAACCAAATTAGGATAAAATCCCTTAATCCCTACGATAGAAGGAGTTTAAAGGTTTACTCTATTTCCCTTATTCAGCCCCACCCCTCTGCCCCTAGAGGGGCCACACTCGCTGCATATACTAGATTGAGTCCTCTTGGCCCAAGGATGCTCCAGACCAAATTGGGATGAAATCCCTTCATCTCTATGGTAGAAGGATTTTAAAGGTTTACTCTATTTCCCCTATTCGGTCCCACACCTCTGCCCCCAGGGGGAGCCACACCCACTGTTTATACAAAACTGAGTCCCCTTGGTCGAAGGATGCTCCAGACCTAATTATGATAAAATCCCTTCATCCCTACTGAAGAAGAAGGATTTTAATGTTTTTTTGTTTTTTTTATATTGTTTTATTTTTTAATTTTTTTTGTGGATTTTAATGGTTTTACCTCAATTTCCCGTATTGGGCCCTGCTTCCCTGCCCCTAGGGGATCCATACCCACCATTTATACACCACGAGTCCCCTTGGCCCAAGGATGCTCCAGACCAAATTATGATAAAATCCCTTAATTGCTACGGTAGAAGAAGATTTTTAAATGTTTTACCTCAATTTTCCCTATTGGGTCACACTCCTCTGCCCCCAGAGGGTTCACACCCACTGTTTATACAACATTGAGTCCTCTTTGCCTAAGGATGCTCCAGACCAAATTTAGTCAAAATCTACTGTGCCATTCAGGACAAGTAGCGTTTTAAAGGAAAAGTTGACGAACGGACGGATGACGGATGACGGATGATAGACGACGGGCGCTGCGCCATGGCATAAGCTCACTTGCCCTTTAGGCAGGTGAACTAAAAAACAAGTTTTTGATGCTTTGCAGTTACAACTCCTAGATGTTTTCTTTATAACGTCCTATCATGCAGTTAAGGTTAGATAAGGATGTCCTCATATACAACCAATAGTCTGATGGCAGTCCTTGTCTGTAGTGGTTATTGTGACTGTCGTCAGGTGCACCTAATAGTCTGATGGCAGTCCTTGTCTGTAGAAGTTAGTGTGACTGTCCTCAGGTACACCCAATAGTCTGAAGGCAGTCCTTGTCTGTAGTGGTGAGTGTGACTGTCCTCAGGTACACCCAATAGTTGTTACTGTCCTCAGGTACACCTAACAGTCTGAAGGCAGTCCTTGTCTGTAGTGGTGAGTGTGACTGTCCTCAGGTACACCCAATAGTCAGAAGGCAGTCCTTGTCTGTAGTGGTTAGTGTGGCTGTCCTCAGGTACACCCAATAGAGAAGGCAGTCCTTGTCTGTAGTGGTTAGTGTGGCTGTCCTCAGGTACACCCAATAGTCTGATTGCAGTCCTTGTCTGTAGTGGTTAGTGTGACTCTCCTCAGGTACACCCAATAGTCTGATGGCAATCCTTGTCTGTAGTAGTTAGTGTGACTGTCCTCGGGAACACCCAATAGTCTGAAGGCAGGCCTTGTCTGTAGTAGTTAGCGTGGCTGTCCTCAGGTACACCTAATAGTCTGAAGGAAGTCTTTGTCTGTAGTGGTTAGTGTGACTGCCCTCAGGTACACCTAACAGTCTGATGGCAGTCCTTGTCTGTAGTGGGTAGTGTGACTGTCCTCAGGTACACCCAATAGTCAGAAGGCAGTCCTTGTCTGTAGTGGTTAGTGTGGCTGTCCTCAGGTACACCCAATAGAGAAGGCAGTCCTTGTCTGTAGTGGTTAGTGTGACTGTCGTCGGGGACACCCGATAGTCTGATGGCAGTCCTTGTCTTTAGTGGTTAGTGTGACTGTCCTCAGGGACACCCAATAGTCTGATGGCAGTGCTTGTCTGTAGTAGTTAGTGTGACTGTCCTCAGGGACACCCAATAGTCTGATGGCAGTCCTTGTCTGTAGTGGTTAGTGTTACTGTCCTCAGGTACACCTAACAGTCTGAAGGCAGTCCTTGTCTGTAGTGGTTAGTGTGACTGTCGGCGGGTACACCCAATAGTCTGATGGCAGTCCTTGTCTGTAGTAGTTAGTGTGACTGTCCTCAGGTACACCCAATAGTCAGAAGGCAGTCCTTGTCTGTAGTGGTTAGTGTGACTGTCGTCGGGTACACCCAATAGTCTGATGGCAGTCCTTGTCTTTAGTGGTTAGTGTGACTGTCCTCAGGTACACCCAATGGTCTGATGGCAGTCCTTGTCTGTAGTAGTTAGTGTGACTGTCCTCAGGTACACCCAATAGTCTGATGGCAGTCATAGTCTGATGGCAGTCTTTGTCTGTAGTGGTTAGTATGACTGTCCTCAGGTACACCCAATAGTCTGATGGCAGTCCTTGTCTGTAGTGGTTAGTGTGGCTGTCATCAGTCACACCCAATAGTCTTAAGGCAGTCCTTGTCTGTAGTGGTTAGTATGACTGTCCACAGGTACACCCAATAGTCTGATGGCAGTCCTTGTCTGTAGTGGTTATTGTGACTGTCGTCAGGTACACCTAATAGTCTGATGGCAGTCCTTGTCTGTAGTGGTTAGTGTGACTGTCCTCAGGTACACCCAATAGTCTGATGGCAGTCTTTGTCTGTAGTGGTTAGTATGACTGTCCTCAGGTACACCCAATAGTCTGATGGCAGTCCTTGTCTGTAGTGGTTATTGTGACTGTCCTCAGGTACACCCCATAGTCTGAAGGCAGTCCTTGTCTGTAGTGGTTAGTGTGGCTGTCATCAGTCACACCCAATAGTCTTAAGGCAGTCCTTGTCTGTAGTGGTTAGTGTGACTGTCCTCAGGTACAGCCAATAGTCTGAAGGCAGTCCTTGTCTATAGTGGTTAGTGTGGCTGTCCTCAGGTACACCCACTAGTCTGAAGACAGTCCTTGTCTGTAGGGGTTAGTGTGACTGTCCTCAGGTACACCCAATAGTAGTGGTTAGTATGACTGTCCTCAGGTACACCCAATAGTCTGAAGACAGTCCTTGTCTGTAGTGGTTGGTGTGACTGTCCTCAGGTACACCCAATAGTCTGATGACAGTCCTTGTCTGTAGTGGTTAGTGTGGCTGTCCTCAGTCACACCCAATAGTCTTAAGGCAGTCCTTGTCTGTAGTGGTTAGTGTGGCTGTCAGTCCTTGTCTGTAGTGGTTAGTGTGACTGTCCTCAGGTACACCCAATAGTCTGATGACAGTCATTGTCTGTAGTGGTTAGTGTGGCTGTCCTCAGGTACACCCACTAGTCTGAAGACAGTCCTTGTCTGTAGTGGTTAGTGTGACTGTCCTCAGGTACACCCAATAGTCTGATGGCAGTCCTTGTTTGTAGTGGTTATTGTGACTGTCCTCAGGTACACCCAATAGTCTGAAGGCAGTCATTGTCTGTAGTGGTTAGTGTGGGTCCTAGGGTACACCCAATAGTCTGATGGCAGTCCATGTCTGTAGTGGTTAGTGTGACTGTCCTCAGGGACACCCAATAGTCTGATGGCAGTCCTTGTCTGTAGTGGTTATTGTGACTGTCCTCAGGGACACCCAATAGTCTGATGGCAGTCCTTGTCTGTAGTGGTTATTGTGACTGTCCTCAGGTACAACCAATAGACTGAAGGCAGTCCTTGTCTGTAGTGATTAGTGTGGCTGTCCTCAGGTAAACCCAATAGTCTGAAGGCAGTCGTTGTCTGTAGTGGTTATTGTGACTGTCCTCAGGTACACCCAATAGTCTGAAGGCAGTCCTTGTCTGTAGTCGTTATTGTGACTGTCCTCAGGTACACCCAATAATCTGATGGCAGTCCTTGTCTGTAGTGGTTAGTGTGACTGACCTCAGGTACAGCCAATAGTCTGAAGGCAGTCCTTGTCTGTAGTGGTTAGGGTGACTGTCCTCAGGTACACCCAATAGTCTGATGGCAGTCGTTGTCTGTAGTGGTTAGTGTGACTGTCCTCAGGTACACCCAATAATCTGATGGCAGTCCTTGTCTGTAGTGGTTAGTGTGACTGGCCTCAGGTACACCCAATAGTCTAAAGGCAGTCCTTGTCTGTAGTAGAGAGTGTGACTGTCCTCGGGAACACCCAACAGTCTGAAGGCAGTCCTTGTCTGTAGTAGTTAGCGTGGCTGTCCTCAGGCCCACCTAATAGTCTGAAGGAAGTCTTTGTCTGTAGTGGTTAGGGGGACTGTCCTCAGGGACACCCAATAGTCTAAAGGCAGTCCTTGTCTGAAGTAGAGAGTGTGACTGTCCTCAGGTACAGTCCTTGTCTGTAGTGGTTAGTTTGACTGTCCTCAGGTACACCCAGTAGTCTAAAGGCAGTCCTTGTCTTTAGTAGAGAGTGTGACTGTCCTCGGGAACACCCAACAGTCTGAAGGCAGTTCTTGTCTGTAGTAGTTAGCGTGGCTGTCCTCAGATACACCTAATAGTCTGAAGGAAATCTTTGTCTGTATTGGTTAGTGTGACTGTCCTCAGGGACACCCAATAGTCTAAAGGCAGTCCTTGTCTATAGTGGTTAGTGTGGCGGTCCTCAGGTACAACCAATAGACTGAATGCAGTCCTTGTCTGTAGTGGTCAGTGTGGCTGTCCTCAGGTAAACCCCATAGTCTGAAGGCAGTCTTTGTCTGTAGTGGTTAGTGTGGCTGTCCTCAGGGAAACCCAATAGTCTGAAGGCAGTCTTTGTCTGTAGTGGTTAGGGTGACTGTCCTCAGGTACACCTAATAGTCTGATGGCAGTCCTTGTCTGTAGTGGTTACTGAAGGCAGTCCTTGTCTGTAGTGGTTAGTGTGGCTGTCCTCAGGTAAACCCAATAGTCTGAAGGCAGTCTTTGTCTGTAGTGGTTAGTGTGACTGTCCTCAGGTACACCCAATAGCCTGAAGGCAGTCCTTGTCTGTAGTGGTTAGTGTTGCTGTCCTCAGGTAAACCCAATAGTCTGAAGGCAGTCCTTGTCTGTAGTGGTTATTGTGACTGTCCTCAGGTACACCCAATAGACTGAAGGCAGTCCTTGTCTGTAGTGGTTAGTGTGGCTGTCCTCAGGTACACCCAATAGTCTGATGGCAGTCCTTGTTTGTAGTGGTTAGCGTGACTGTCGTCAGGTACACCCAATAGTCTGATGGCAGTCCTTGTCTGTAGTGGTTATTGTGACTGTCGTCAGGTACACCCAATAGTCTGATGGCAGTCCATGTCTGTAGTGGTTATTGTGACCGTCCTCAGGTAAACCCAATAGTCTGAAGGCAGTTTTTGTCTGTAGTGGTTAGTGTGGCTGGCCTCAGGTACACCCAATAGTCTGATGATGTTTGTAGTGGTTATTGTGACTGTCCTCAGGTACACCCAGTAGTCTGAAGGCAGTTTTTGTCTGTAGTGGTTAGTGTAGCTGTCCTCAGGTACACCCAATAGTCTGCTGGCAGTCCTTGTCTGTAGTGGTTAATGTGACTGTCCTCAGGTACACCCAATAGTCTAAAGGCAGTCCTTGTCTGTAGTGGTTAGTGTGACTGTCCTCAGGTACACCCAATAGTCTGAAGGCAGTTTTTGTCTGTAGTGGTTAGTGTGGCTGTCCTCAGGTACACCCAATAGTCTGATGGCAGTCCATGTCTGTAGTGGTTATTGTGACTGTCCTCAGGTAAACCCAATAGTCTGAAGGCAGTGACTAACGGTATGGCATGAGCTCACATTGGTCCTTCAGAACAGGTGAGCTTAACAAAATGCAAATGAGCATTTACTCAAGTAGTTCTTTATATACTGATATTGTGAAAGTAGTAATGAGTACTTTCCTTACTTTGATTTGCCTAGAAAATTAGTTGGATATATGCATCCTTGCATTAAAAAATGCCTGACTGCTCATTTTCTCAGCTATACAAAATGTTGGTATTTGCTTATAGACTTATAAAGGATGTTTCCAATGTAAAAATTATGTCTGTTTTCAAAATAGAACATTGCGAAAACACTGATTGTTTTGGTGCAGGTAATTTTTACCTGTTGATGTAAAACAAATTATGAAATTGTACTCAAGATACCTAGAGGCCCAATAGACCTGCATCTCTCACCTGGTATTAATCTTACACTTGCCACCTTACAAGTGGACTAAAATCAATGTCAATGTCATTCACCTGAACAAAATTGATAATTGATGGCCAAATATCACCACCCTGTGTAATAAGGTTATTTAGAAGAATTTCTTTTTAAGTTTTTAAAATATTTGACCCCTGTAACCTCGCATATCGATAAAGGTCATTCTTTGAAATAAGTTGGTAGCCCTTCATCCCTTCAGGTCAGGTGAGCTAAAAATCCATCAACGGAGACGAAGAACTATCAGGTGAAATCAATACCTGGACACTTGACAGGTGCACCAACACAGATCGATACCAAAATAATGGAATATGCCAGATAGCGACTTACCTAACTATAAAGTAGAACACAATAGCTCCCCCTAGTCCAAGCATTGGTGTGAACAAGTAGAAAAACTTGAAGAAGAAAATCATCACCACCAGCAGGTCCTGTACAAATAATTAATCAAGGCGGAAAAATCAACATGCATTATTGTATCAATTATAAATTGCTTACAATTCAATAACAAATACTTCTGTAGAGGTATACTTACTATAGACAACCTGAAGGTGTAAATATGTCAGTACTGTAGAGGTATACTTACTATAGACAGTCACTGA
>NW_018408652.1:319583-337071 GCF_002113885.1 Mizuhopecten yessoensis
CTATAGACAGTCTGCGGGTGTAGATATGTCGGAACAACATAAATTGGAAGTATACTGGAAACAGTAGAGGGGGGCCAACTGAAAAAAAAGAAATCTGCTTGATCATCTTAGAAATAAACACATATATAATTAGTTGTGAAAGAAATCCCTATACTTGTATAGGAAAACAAGAGGCCCAGAGAGCTTGCATCGATCACCTGGATATTTGAGCAATCATGAGAAAAAGTTCTCCATAAAATTAATTTTGCAAATATTTCCATCCGTTGAGTCTCCTTGGGTAAGGAATGTTCTAAACTAAATGAAACTTTATACTATCTCAGCATGCTATTAGTCAAATATCACCACACTTGGCCTCCACAATATCATTGTTCTAGGTCTTTTGGTTATTAAGAAGAAGTTGTTTAAAGGTTAATGTAACATATTTAACCCTTGTGATCTTGAATGTAGGCCAAGGACATTATTTGATGAAAGTTTATAGCACTTAATGTGAGGTACCTACTGGCCAAGTATCATAACCATGGGCCTCCTGGTTATTCAGAAGAAGTTTTTCGAAGGTTTTTATATATTTGACCCCTATGACCTTGAAAATTTCCTGGCCAAAATATCATATTTCTAGGTGTGCAGTTCTTAAGAAGAAGTCGTTCAAATAAAAAGTCAACGACCATCTTGATTTTGTGGCCAGTACCAAAAAGTAATATGCATAACTAGGGACCATGGGGAACATTCATTTGAAAGTTGGGAAAGATATCTCTCCAGCACTTTCTGAGAAATAGCGCTAACAAACTTTACTCTCACATTAAAGATGGCTGCCAGTTGGCCATCTTAGTTTTCCAATCATCCTGAAAATTTGATATGCATAACTAGAGACCATGGAGAACCTTCACGTTAAATTCGAGAAAGATCCTCTAGTAAGTTCTGAGAATTAGTGCTAACAAACTTTAACTCTCAAATTCAAATGACAGACGGACCATAGACCATGGATGCAGGGTAATTTGAATAGCCCACGATCATCAGATGGTGGGCTAAAAATACTGCAAAATTATCCTTATTTGAGCTCCATCTCTCAGCCTCCATGGGGGCAGGCAATGCCCTTTCTTTATATACTATTTGATTACCAAATCCCGAGGATGCCTTACAGGAAACTTGGTTGAAATATGATGAGGGGTAATATCTGTTATTACCGACAGACAAAATCCCTTTAAATGGGGACGGTCTTGAACATCAGTCCAGGTCATTTAAAATGTATAGCTGTCTCCAAGGCTGCAAGTTACTTGCCATATATTAGAACTCTGACCTTTCCATTTTCTAGAACAAGTTGAAAGGATGAATGCAGGATTTTCGTAAGGGGAGAGCACCAAGGTCTATAAATGTGATCACCCACCATCATCCACCTCAATCACACCTCCAATACACACACATTCTCCCTCAGAGGGTTACAAGCCACCCACCCATCACCCCTAAAAACGCACACACTGTTAATATAAGCCCTCCACCCCCTACACACACACACACTCTGTTAATATAAGCCCTCCCCCTACACACACTGTAAATATAAGCCCTCCACCCCCTACACACACTGTTAATATAAGCCCTCCACCCCTACACCCACACACTCTGTTAATATAAGCCCTCCCCCTACACACACTGTAAATATAAGCCCTCCACCCCCTACACACACACACACTCTGATAATATAAGCCCTCCACCCCCTACACACATACACACTCTGTTAATATAAGCCCTCCCCCCCACACATACTGTTAATATAAGCCCTCCACCCCCTACACCCACACACACTCTGTTAATATAAGCCCTCCCCCTACACACACTGTAAATATAAGCCCTCCACCCCCTACACACACACATTCTGTTAATATAAGCCCCCCCCCCTCCACACACACACACTCTGTTAATATAAGCCCCCCATCCCCTACACACACACACTCTGTTAATATAAGCCCCCCCCCCCCCACACACCCACACACTCTGTTAATATAAGCCCTCCCCCTACACACACTGTAAATATAAGCCCTCCACCCCCTACACACACTGTTAATATAAGCCCTCCACCCACACACACACACACACACTGTTAATATAAGCCCCACACACACACTGTTAATCACTCTGTTAATATAAGCCCTCCACCCCCTACACACACACACACACTGTTAATATAAGCCCTGCACACACACACTGTTAATATAAGCCCTCCACTCCCTACGCACACGGTTAATATAAGCCCTACACACACACACACACACTGTTAATATAAGCCCCCCACCCCCCACACACACTGTTAATATAAGCCCTCCACCCCCTACACACACCCACACTCTGTTAATATAAGCCCTCCACCCCCTACACACACACACACACTGTTAATATAAGCCCTGCACACACACACACACTGTTAATATAAGCCCTCCCCCCCTACACACACACTGTTAATATAATAAGCCCTCCCCCCCCTACACACACACACACACTGTTAATATAAGCCCCCCACCCCCCACACACACTGTTAATATAAGCCCTCCACCCCCTACACACATACACACTCTGTTAATATAAGCCCTCCCCCTACACACACTGTAAATATAAGCCCTCCACCCCCTACACACACACACACACTGTTAATATAAGCCCTGCACACACACACACACTGTTAATATAAGCCCTGCACACACACACACACTGTTAATATAAGCCCTACACACACACAAACACACTGTTAATATAAATAAGCCCTCCCCCCCCTACACACACACACTGTTAACATAGCTGTCAACCCTCCCTCATAAGGAGGGAGCGAGACTCCCTCATTTTAACCAAAAGTTACCAATCTTCCTCGAAACTCCCTCGTTCCAGTCCAAACTCACACAAACTCAAAATCTACATCCTGCGGTCAAATGATCTCCCAGTTACTGCAGGGTGTGTGCAATGATCATAACAGGAGTGTCTGAATCAAATGAATGTTTTTGGAACTATTTTGATACATTAAAAGGGAAGGATAAATTGAGCAAATCAGTTCTATTCGCATTCTCCCTCATTGGAAATGTGGAATGAGGGAGATCTCCCTCATTGGAGGTTTCAGAGGTTTACACCTATGTGTTAATATAAGTCCTTTACCCCCTACACACACACTGTTAATATAAGTCCTTTACCCCGTACACACACACACTGTTAATATAAGTCCTTTACCCCGTACACACACACACTGTTAATATAAGCCCTCCACTCCCTACGCACACGGTTAATATAAGCCCTACACACACACACACACACTGTTAATATAAGCCCCACACACACACACACACACACACACACACACACTGTTAATGTAAGCCCTACACCCCCTACACACACACTGGTAATATAAGCCCTACACACACACACTGTTAATATAAGCCCTACACACACACACTGTTAATATAAGCCCTCCACTCCCTACACACACTGTTAATATAAGCCCCACACACACACACACACACACACACACACACACACACACACACACACACTGTTAATGTAAGCCCTACACCCCCTACACACACACTGTTAATGTAAGCCCTACACCCCCTACACACACACTGGTAATATAAGCCCTACACACACACACACTGTTAATCTAAGCCCTCCACCCCCTACACACACACACTGTTAATATAATCCCTCCACCCCCTACACACACACACACACTGTTAATATAAGCCCTACACACACACTGTTAATGTTAGCCCTACACCCCCTACACACACACTGTTAATATAAGCCCTACACACACACACACACTGTTAATATAAGCCCTTAGATACACACCCTACACACACACTGTTAATATAAGCCCCCCAACCCCTACACACACTGCTAATATAGCTCTACACACACACACACACACTGTTAATGTAAGCCCTACACCCTCTACACACACACTTTTAATATAAGCCCTACACACACACACACAAACTGTTAATATAAGCCCTACACACACACACACACACTGTTAATATAAGCCCGTAGATACACACCCTACACACACACTGTTAATATAAGCCCTACACAAACACACACTGTTATTATAAGCCCTCCACCCCATACACACACACACTGTTAATATAAGCCCTACACACACACACTGCTAATATAAGCCCTACACACACACACACACACACACACACTGTTAATATAAGCCCTGCACACACACACACACTGTTAATATAAGCCCTACACACACACACACACACTGTTAATATAAGCCCTACACCCTGTACACACACACAGTTAATATAAGCCTTACACACACACAATCTGTTAACATAAGCCCTACACACACACACACTGTTAATATAAGCCCTACACACACACACACCCTGTTAATATATTAAGCCCTCCACCCCCTACACACACACACACACTATTAAAATAAACCCTCCACCCACATACGCACACTGGTAATATAAGCCCTACACACACACACACACTGTTAATATAAGCCCTCCACCCCCTACACACACACACACACTATTAAAATAAACCCTCCACCCACACACGCACACTGGTAATATAAGCCCTACACACACACACACTGTTAATATAAGCCCCACACACACACACACTGTTAATATAAGCCACACACACACACACACACTGTTAATATAAGCCCTCCACCCCTACACACACACTGTTAATATAATAAGCCCTCCACCCCCTACACACACACACACACTGTTAAAATAAACCCTCCACCCACATACGCACACTGTTGCACAAAACTAATTTAGCTAGGTTTAACTGATTTTGATTTTGTCTTTATATTTTAGTTGGCGTTTTTATGGTAAACCCCTGTGTTTATCTTCAGTGTTGATTTCATCCTTTCTGGAATAGTGTGATTGATATCTCAATCCTTCCATAATGTATTTTATACTACATTTTGAAATTACAATATATGATAAAGATTTGATGTCTGTGTCTTTTGCCTATAACATCGCATCTTGCAATTCTCAAATGATTTATTTTAATAATAATAATAAACAAGAGGCCTGGAGGGCCTGTACATATCGCTCACTTGAATACTTAAGCAATCAAAATATTCTCATTTAACACTGCAATATTTCCAAATTTGCTGTCTCTCCGCAACACACTTACATTAACGAGTCCCATCCCTGTACCCATTTTAGTGAGGGCATGGCTTATAGTATAATGTTGAATCCTATTGGGCCAAGGATCTTTACCAAATTTAGTTCAGATCCCTTCTTTTGTTAGAACAAAAAGGATTTTAAGATTTACTTCTTTGGGTCATGCCCCTTCTGCCCCAAGGGGAAACACACCCACAAGTTACATAAAAGTGAACAACTGCTCAAAGATTTGTCAAATCTGAATCTGAAGACAGAAAAATATCTAAAAATTAACCACCACTTACCCTCTGGGGTACCATGACATCTGTTTATACATGTAATACAATTTACCAAAGGTTGCACAGCACCAAATATGGTTAAAATCCCTTCAATTATTCAAAATTAAGTCCCCTTTGCCCAAGGAAGATCAAGACAAAATTTGGTTAAAATCGTCCATTTGTACAGAATGAAAGATCTTAAAAAAATTACATAAATTTCCCTTAATAGGCCCTGCCCCTCGATCTGGCCCCAGTGGGGCCATCTGCTCCATTTACACAAAATCTGCCCAAAGACACTCTACACCAAAGGACTAGGGGCGTTAATGGTCATTTCCGGCCGCATCAGGGATTTAGAATTAGTTGCTATATTCGTAATCTGGAATAAATGCGCAAATATGAAATTTCAAATTCATTCTACACAAAGAAAGATATAAATCCACATTTTCATTATAAATTGCGTGAATATCATCTGTTGTGCATTGTTTGGTTGAAAATTGGCCATTTTGAAGGAAATTTACTAAACACTCTTCAATTTTTGAAAGCCTCCGCATGCAAAAAACAAATAAATATTTGACATGCTTAACCATTGTTATACCAGTGTTCATTCCTAGAAAGAAACTGTTGTTTGTCAGATGTGGAGGCTTTTATTGTTGCATGTTATAATTAACTGTCCAAAACACCATATTTTGGCTATTTCTGCATAGCAACGCAGTTTCCTTGCGATGGTAGGGAATCTACCCATGCAAATTGGGAAAATCTACACCAAAAAAGATAGCCCTTAAAGTAACCAATATATGATGTTCATAACAGAAATTGGCAAATAAATTAAAGTTGAAATTTTCACTTCTTGTGGCTAAAAAATGCCAGCCACAGTAAGCTCACCACTCCTTTAAACCAGGTGAGCTAAAAACCTGATAATTAGTTTTATTGTATACGTAACTTCTATAAAATAACTGATTAGAACATAGTCGTCTCTCTATTGTTTTGTTCTGATGTCATTATACCCGAGGAAACAACATTACATGAGTCATTCCCCTTTGATCCTAGTAATGCATTGGCCACTTTCTGAATCTGTCAATCCCAAATTGTATTTTTAAAATTAACCTTTTATATGTTGGAATAAATTGTGGAATGACTTATATATAAAATATATTTTAAATGAAATGCCAACTTCTTGATATCAGACTTTAACTAATAAACATTATTTTCATTGACATATTGGTCAACGTATCATTATTTCTGGCTATATCACTGTGTTTAATGTTATTTCTGGCTATATCACTGTGTTTAGTGTTATTTCTGGCTATATCACTGTGTTTAGTGTTATTTCTGGCTATATCACTGTGTTTAGTGTTATTTCTGGCTATATCACTGTGTTTAGTGTTATTTCTGGCTATATCACTGTGTTTAGTGTTATTTCTGGCTATATCACTGTGTTTAGTGTTATTTCTGGCTATATCACTGTGTTTAGTGTTATTTCTGGCTATATCACTGTGTTTAGTGTTATTTCTGGCTATATCACTGTGTTTAGTGTTATTTCTGGCTATATCACTGTGTTTAGTGTTATTTCTGGCTATATCACTGTGTTTAGTGTTATTTCTGGCTATATCACTGTGTTTAGTGTTATTTCTGGCTATATCACTGTGTTTAGTGTTATTTCTGGCTATATCACTGTGTTTAGTGTTATTTCTGGCTATATCACTGTGTTTAGTGTTATTTCTGGCTATATCACTGTGTTTAGTGTTATTTCTGGCTATATCACTGTGTTTAGTGTTATTTCTGGCTATATCACTGTGTTTAGTGTTATTTCTGGCTATATCACTGTGTTTAGTGTTATTTCTGGCTATATCACTGTGTTTAGTGTTATTTCTGGCTATATCACTGTGTTTAGTGTTATTTCTGGCTATATCACTGTGTTTAGTGTTATTTCTGGCTATATCACTGTGTTTAGTGTTATTTCTGGCTATATCACTGTGTTTAGTGTTATTTCTGGCTATATCACTGTGTTTAGTGTTATTTCTGGCTATATCACTGTGTTTAGTGTTATTTCTGGCTATATCACTGTGTTTAGTGTTATTTCTGGCTATATCACTGTGTTTAGTGTTATTTCTGGCTATATCACTGTGTTTAGTGTTATTTCTGGCTATATCACTGTGTTTAGTGTTATTTCTGGCTATATCACTGTGTTTAGTGTTATTTCTGGCTATATCACTGTGTTTAGTGTTATTTCTGGCTATATCACTGTGTTTAGTGTTATTTCTGGCTATATCACTGTGTTAAGTGTTATTTCTGGCTATATCACTGTGTTAAGTGTTATTTCTGGCTATATCACTGTGTTAAGTGATATCACTGTGTAGTTTAGTGTTATTTATTGTCATTGTGCTGTGGTTCAATACACAAAATAATTTAACTGTATTTCAGCTGACTAATCAGTGTCACTGTGACCAGTAATACTATCAGTACAGATGATTTTCCTTGAAGACTTGAGGGAGGAGGAGCATCCACAATCTTGCTGCTTTATAACTATGCAACATTTTTTGTTATATTATAATTACTAGAGCGTCGCCAGGATGGCTGACTAATACCCCCGCTTCCGCCAAGTTATGTTTATTTGAAAGTTATACTTCAACGTATTTAGCAGGATAAATAATATTTTTGTTAAAGGGGCATAACTCCATCAAAAAGGGTCGAAATCCCAAATTAAAATGCCGGTGCACAACCACATAAGATACCGATCATTCATGCAAAGGTTCAATGAAATCCACCTGTTAATTAAGGAGGAGTTGTGCGGACAAGTATTACGCAAAAAGGGGCATAACTCCATCAAAAAGGGTTGAAATCCCAAATTAAAATGCCGGTCCACAACTACATAAGATACTGATAATTCATACAAAGTTTCAATGAAATCCACCTGTTAATTAAGAAGGAGTTTTCCGCACAAGTTACTGCGGACGACAGACAGACATCCAGACAGACAGACAGACAGACAGGGTGTTTCCAGTATACTCTCCCTAAACTTGTTGCGGGGGTATAACTAATAACAAGAGGTCCAATGGGGCCTGTATCACTCACCTGCTATTAATCTTACACTTTTAAATAGCCTTAATAAAGCTATAGACTAAATATTCTTGACCTATGACTCTTGGTTATTCAAAGTAACCTGTTACAAGGTTTTAATACATTTGACCCAAGTGACCTGTAAAGGTTTTAATATATTTGACCCAAGTGACATGTAAAGTCTAACAAGGTCATTCAATTAAGCAAATTTGGTTTCCCTTAATCCCATATATTATCACCTGGTGACTTCTGGCTATTGAAAAGAAGTTATTTAGAGATTATAACACATTTGACCGCTGTGACCTAGAAAATTGGTCAAGGTCATTCCTTAAAAAAAGTTGGTAGCCCTTCAACCCTGCTACTGGCCAAATATAATTACCCTAGTCATCTTGGCTATTCAGAAGAAATAATTGAAGTTTTTAGTACATTTGACCCCTGTGACCTTGAATATCAAAATATCAAACTTTGTATAACTACATCTCTAGAAGCTACCAGCTAAATATCACCACACAAGGCCTTTTGGTTCTCCAATATGAAGGTTTCGTGTGAAGATTTTGATAAATCTGACCCCTGTGACTTTGTCAGGGTTTAACTAAAGAAGCCACCATTAAATATCATGATTCTATGCCTTTCCTTTCTTTAGCAGAACTTCAGTAGTTTAAAGGAAAACTTGACAGACGCAGACATCACATCACAGCTAAAGCTCACTTGCCCTGTGAGTTAAAATACCAGATATTTATATTTTGTAAGCCTATGTTAAATGTATCAGTAAATAATAATTCAACTTACTTATAAAAAAATATTTATGCTGCAGGTTGAATGGCATGGATTTACTCCTTGTTTTTGCAACCTGGAATAGATATGTGAAAATAGGTAAGTGTATGTTATATAGCTATAGATATACAGTGTACTACATAAATCATTGCACTCATAGATCATTAAACAGTGTACTAATAGTTATTTAAACCATGTACCATAAAGTTCATAAAACATTGTATTATGTCAAATTAATTATTAAACATCGTACCAATAGATCTTTAAACAGTGTACTATATGTAGTTCATTTAACAGTGTACTTCATAGATCAGTAAACAGTGTACTACATAGATCATTTAACAGTGTACTACATAGATCATTAAACAGTGTACTATATATATCAGTAAACAGTGTACTACATATCTGTAAACAGTGTTCTACATAGATCAGTAAACAGTGTACTACATAGATCATTGAACAGTGTACTACATCGATCATTAAACAGTGTACTATATAGATTGTTAATCAGTGAACTACATAGATCAGTAAACAGTGTACTACATAGATCATTGAACAGTGTACTACATAGATCAGTAAACAGTGTTCTACATAGATCATTGAACAGTGTACTACATAGATCAGTAAACAGTGTACTACATAGATCAGTAAACAGTGTACTACATAGATCATTGAACAGTGTACTTCATAGATCATTAAACAGTGTACTACATAGATCAGTAAACAGTGTACTACATAGATTGTTAATCAGTGAACTACATAGATCAGTAAACAGTGTACTACATAGATCAGTAAACAGTGTTCTACATAGATCAGTAAACAGTGAACTGTATAGATCAGTAAACAGTGTACTACATAGATCAGTAAACAGTGTACTACAAAGATCAGTAAACAGTGTACTACATAGATCATTGAACAGTGTACTACATAGATCGTTAAACAGTGAACTACATATATCATTGAACAGTGTACTACATAGATCATTGAACAGTGTACTACATAGATAATTGAACAGTGTATTCCATAGATCAGTTAACAGTATACTACATAGATCAGTAAACAGTGTACTACATAGATCATTGAACAGTGTACTATATAGATCATTGAACAGTGTACTACATAGATCATTAAACAGTGTACTACATAGATCAGTAAACAGTGTTCTACATAGATCATTGAACAGTGTACTTCATAGATCAGTAAACAATGAACTACATAGATCCTTAAACAGTGAACTACATAGATCCTTAAACAGTGAACTACATAGATCATTTAACGGTGTACTACATAGATCAGTAAACAGTGTACTACATAGATCAGTAAACAGTGTACCACACAGATCGTTAAACAGTGAACTACATAGATAAGTAAACAGTGTACTTCATATATCATTGAACAGTGTACTACATAGATCAGTAAACAGTGTACTACATAGATCAGTAAACAGTGTACTACATAGATCATTGAACAGTGTACTACATAGATCATTAAACAGTGTACTACATAGATCAGTTAACAGTGTACTACATAGATCATTAAACAGTGTATTACATAGATCAGTTAACAGTGTACTACATAGATCAGTAAACAGTGTACTACATAGATCATTGAACAGTGTACTACATAGATCATTGAACAGTGTACTACATAGATCAGTTAACAGTGTACTTCATAGATCATTGAACAGTGTAATACATAGATCATTGAACAGTGTACTTCATAGATCAGTAAACATTGTACTACATAGATCAGTAAACAGTGAACTACATAGATCATTGAACAGTGTACTTCATAGATCAGTAAACAGTGTACTGCATAGATCAGTGAACAGTGTACTACATAGATAATTAAACAGTGTACTACATAGATCATTGAACAGTGTACTTCATAGATCAATAAACAGTGTTCTACATAGATCAGTTAACAGTGTACTCCATAGATCAGTTAACAGTGTACTACATAGATCAGTAAACAGTGTACTACATAGATCAGTAAACAGTGTTCTACATAGATCATTAAACAGTGTACTTCATAGATCATTGAACAGTGTAATACATAGATCATTGAACAGTGTACTACATAGATCAGTTAACAGTGTACTTCATAGATCATTGAACAGTGTACTTCATAGGTCAGTAAACAGTGTACTGCATAGATCAGTGAACAGTGTACTACATAGATAATTAAACAGTGTACTTCATAGATCATTGAACAGTGTAATACATAGATCATTGAACAGTGTACTACATAAATCATTAAACAGTGTACTACATAGATCAGTTAACAGTGTACTACATAGATCATTAAACAGTGTACTACATAGATCAATGAACAGTGTATTACATAGATCAGTAAACAGTGTACTACATAGATCATTAAACAGTGAACTACATAGATCAGTAAACAGTGTTCTACATAGATCAGTTAACAGTGTACTCCATAGATCAGTTAACAGTGTACTACATAGATCATTGAACAGTGAACTACATAGATCAGTAAACAGTGAACTACATAGATCAGTAAACAGTGTACTTCATACTAGATCATTAAATCTTGTACTGTGTAGATTATTAAACTGAGACAAACATTACATAACTTCGAAATTCATTCCATACTTCAAAATTAATATTAATATCAGTCAAAATCTGTCCCACTGGGAATATTTCTGTGAGACACTGACATCTCACTCCCATTCTCATGTGCATATCACATGCATTTTCATAGGGATCTTAATATTTTTACAGAACACAATTTTAACAGAGTCAGTGTACCGCATTTATGAAAACGATTTACTCAACAGAGTGTAAATCGCTCAATAGCAAAAATCATAACGACCTTCATCTTGTGAACTGTTGTAAGCATGTGATATGCACATGAGAGGTCGGTACACAAAATGCATCAGTCCGCATTCCATGCGCTTCATATATGACCTTTAAGTTGTCTGGTCTCATGTCAGTGTTTTTCTGTGAGTCAGTTTATGTCTTTGTATCAGAATCTTTATTTACGAAGTACGTGTGATTACACATTTCCCAGTTAAGTCTCAATATTAAGTGTTACATGTCATCGGTAATCACCTGTACTTTCGTTTACCCAGTGTTTCTATAATTTACACTACGGTATTGAAATACCCGATATGCAATACGGAAATGATGACATGAAAATACGACAAACAAAAAAATGTTCTCACGAAGGGTGAGAAGTCCTTAAGAATTAAGGCAATGTCATAGAGGTTAGGGTCATAGGTCAAAGTCACAAAAATGTTGCACAACACATTCATACTCATTAAGGCACATATGCATGTAAATGCAAATACTTGACAAGCAGGCCATACCTACAACTGTAAAACACTATGTCCAGGCCATACCTACAGACAACTGTATAATACTATGTCCAGGCCATACCTACAGACAACTGTAAAACACTATGTCCAGGCTATACCTACAGACAACTGTAAAACACTATGTTCAGGCTATAACTACAGGCAACTGTAAAACACTATGTTCATGCAGGCCATACCTACAGACAACTGTAAAACACTATGTCCAGGCCATACCTACAGACAACTGTAAAACACTTTGTCCAGGCTATACCTACAGACAACTGTAAAACACTATGTTCAGGCTATAACTACAGACAACTGTAAAACACTATGTTCATGCAGGCCATACCTACAGACAACTGTAAAACACTATGTCCAGGCCATACCTACAGACAACTGTAAAACACTTTGTCCAGGCTATACCTACAGACAACTGTAAAACACTATGTTCAGGCTATAACTACAGACAACTGTAAAACACTAAGTTCATGCAGGCCATACCTACAGACAACTGTAAAACACTATGTCCAGGCCATACCTACAGACAACTGTAAAATACTTTGTCCAGAACAATTTGTGGAAGAGCATAAAATATACTCTCAACAGCAAAACCTACAGCTCTATAGACAGGAAGAAGAGAAAGTGACATGCTCATTTCTCATTACCTGTACTGGCATCACTTCTCCAACTACAAACAATTTATCCATTGCTACATCAGGGTCCTTATCTATCTGAAAATAAAACAGAATTAATTAGTAAGCTTCTTTGTATAATGGTCCCCTATATAATACTGGTGTGGCCCTAGCTACAGGGTAGCTTAGATTACTGTAGTATGTGTTGTAACATGACTCAAAAAATACTTAAATAAAATCCTCAGAAATAGGTCATTCATACTACATCTCTAAATTATCAACCTGTGACATTTGGCCTATATCAGGTAATACATACCACATTTGGCCTGTATCAGGTAATACGTACAACATTTGGCCTATATCAGGTAATTTATACCACATTTGGCCTGTATCAGGTAATACGTACCACATTTGGCCTGTATCAGGTAATATGTACCACATTGGCCTGTATCAGGTAATATGTACCACAAATGACCTATATCAGGTAATACATACCCAATTGACCTATATCAGGTAATACATACCACATGTGGCCTGTATCAGGTAATACGTACCACATTTGACCTATATCAGGTAATACATACCTCATTTGGCCTATATCAGGTAATAAGTACCACATTTGGCCTATATCAGGTAATACATACCGCATTTGACCTATATCGGGTAATATATACCACATTTGGCCTATATCAGGTTAATACGTATCACATTTGACCTATATCAGGTCATACATACCACATTTGACCTATATCAGGTAATAGATACCACATTTGGCCTGTATCAGGAAATACATACCGCATTTGACCTATATCAGGTAATACATACCACATTTGACCTATATCAGGTAATACATACCACATTTGGCCTGTATCAGGTAATACGTACCACATTTGGCCTATATCAGGTAATTTATACCACATTTGGCTTACTACATAGATCAGTTACCACACCTATACTATATCAGGTAATTTATACCACATTTGGCTTATATCAGGTAATAAGTACCCCATTTGGCCTATATCAGGTAATACATACCACATTTGACCTATATCAGGTAAAACGTACCACATTTGACCTATATCAGGTAATACATAACACATTTGACCTGGTAATAAGTACCCCATTTGGCCTATACCTATATCAGGTAATATATACCACATTTGGCTTATATCAGGTAATAAGTACCACATTTGGCTTATATCCGGTAATAAGTACCACATTTGGCCTATATCAGGTAATACATACCACATTTGACCTATATCAGGTAAAACGTATCACATTTGACCTATATCAGGTTATACATACCACATTTGGCCTATATCGGGTAATACGTACCACATTTGACCTATATCAGGTAATACATTCCACATTTGACCTATATCAGGTAATACATACCACATTTGGCCTGTATCAGGAAATACATACCGCATTTGACCTATATCAGGTAATACATACCACATTTGGCCTGTATCAGGAAATACATACCGCATTTGACCTATATCAGGTAATACATTCCACATTTGACCTATATCAGGTAATACATTCCACATTTGGCCTATATCAGGTAATACATACCACATTTGACCTATATCAGGTAAAATGACCACATTTGACCTATATCAGGCAATACATACCACATTTGACCTGTATCAGGTAATACGTACCACATTTGACCTATATCAGGTAATACATACCACATTTGACCTGTATCAGGTAATAAGTACCACATTTGATCTATATCAGGTAATACATACCACATTTGGCCTGTATAAGGTAATACATACCACATTTGGCTTATATCAGGTAATAAGTACCACATTTCGCCTATATCAGGTCATACATACCACATTTGACCTATATCAGGTAAAATGACCACATTTGACCTATATCAGGTAATACATACCACATTTTACCTGTATCAGGTAATACGTACCACATTTGACCTATATCAGGTAATATTTACATTCTGTATGCTTAGACCCATTGACAAAAATTACATTCATAAATGCATAACACAGGTGTTCATAGAATCTCAGCACGTGGTTACTGATAATAACCTGATCACACAGCGTAGTAATACACTACAAAAACTACTCACTCGGAACGACCGAACTAGATGCTTAATTCTTACATTTTAAAATATTATTGAACTGTGCTTTGTGAAATATCCACGTATTCACGTGTCCTGTGCTACAAATAAACATTGAATATGGAACTACATTTTGCTGTGTTATTGTTGCTGACGGTTGCTAAGATCTCTCACGATAGTGTCACATTTCCCCGCGAAAAAACACTGTTCTCGCCACTGCGTTGCACCCGTGTATAAGCAGGAACAAACCCTGTTTATTTGTTTTATTCGTTGTTATATCGATCCACTGAAAGGATTCGTCAATGTAAATATAAGGAATGATATTTATTTTTTCAACATTTATGAGGTCATAACAACAATGGGTTTTTGGCAATATGTCCATAAATCCATTGTTGTTATGACCTCATAAATGTTGAAAAAATAAAAATCATTCCTTAAATACATACCACATTTGGCTTATATCAGGTAATAAGTACTACATTTGGCCTATATCAGGTAATACATACCACATTTGGCCTATATCGGGTAATATATACCACATTTGGCCTATATCAGGTAATACGTACCACATTTGACCTATATCAGGTTATATATACTACATTTGGCCTATATCAGGTAATACATACCACATTTGACCTATATCAGGTAAAATGTTCCACATTTGATCTATATCAGGTAATACATACCACATTTGGCCTATATCAGGTAATACATACCACATTTGACCTATATCAGGTAATACATACCACATTTGACCTATATCAGGTTATATATACTACATTTGGCCTATATCAGGTAATACATACCACATGTGACCACATTCAGGTTATATATACTACATTTGGCCTATATTAGGTAATAAGTACCACATTTGGCCTGTATCAGGTAATACTTACCACATTTGACCTATATCAGGTAATACATACCATATTTGGCCTATATCGGATAATATATACCACATTTGGCCTATATCAGGTAATATACTGAACAAAAAAAGAAACTCACAATTAAATTATGCAATCAATAGCCTATGATATTTTGAGAAATTTGTACAAAATTTTATATCAATATGAAGGGACAAGTCTACTCTTTACAAAACTGTAGAACAAAAGTCTGTGTGACATCACTCATGTCATCAGTAGCTACTCAAAGTGGGATACCCGCGAAAAACAAAATGACACTTCAGTACCTGGTGTGGGCACCTGTTGCATGAATCCCTGCACGGATTCTCCTATGCATTGAATTCATGAGAACATTTATTCGCCTTAAGGGAAGGCTGAATGTTGTTTGCAGTGAGAAAATCACGACAGACTCTGGCAACATGCGGTCGAGCATTGTCTTGCTCGAAAATTAGGTTATGACGTCTGAGAAGTGGAAGGACATGTGGTTGGAGGTTGGAGGATCTGGTCTTTATATCGACCGGCATTGAGGTTTTGATCCAGGACCACTAAGGGGGATTTTACTCCATGGGAGATGCCTCCCCAAACCATTACAGAAGCCCCACCGAATCTATCCCGTTCAACCAAGCATGCGTCGACGAAACGCGATATACCCTTTTTCTTCCGTCTGTGTGATACAGACAGAATCTAGACTCGTCGGTAACCATCACACGCCTCCATCGACCCATCCCAAACCTATTCAACCATGTCTGCGTATCCAGTCAAGACGCACTCGCCGCCTCCGTGGTGTCAGAGGTGGTCGACATAAGGTCGGCGCGCAATGATTCTCTCGACACGCAAGTGGTTCCTGGCAGTTTGAGGACTAATGGGTCTGCCATGAGTACCTAAGGTATGCGACGCAGTCTCTACAGCAGTCTTGAATCTGTTGCGCAAGTGCTACAATCGAATTGCCCTGTCTTGTCATGCGGTCGTTACACATGTGCGGTCGTTACACACGGACGACCACTCCTGGGACGATCGGAAACTAACCCAGTAGCACGGAAACGTGTACAGAGACGGTTAATTGTACACGGGCCAACACCAAACTGCCGTGCGACAGCAGTTTGGCTATGACCATCCATCAACATCGCAATTGCTCTACCCCTCTGAATTTGCGTTAAGCGTGGCATCTCAGTCAATGGCGAAATCAAAATGCCAACGTGGAAAATTAATGTGGCTGAACTTAGAGTATCCGTTGAGATTATTTGTTTGAAAAACTCCGGCTTGGCTTGATCACGCCGCGTGATTTGGACTAAAGAAGCTCACAAAGTCACACAATGACAT
>NW_018408652.1:337543-352671 GCF_002113885.1 Mizuhopecten yessoensis
CAAGAAATACATACCATGTTTGTCCTATATCAAGAAATACATACCATGTTTGTCCTATATCAAGAAATACATACCACGTTTGTCCTATATCAAGAAATACATACCACGTTTGTCCTATATCAAGAAATACATACCACGTTTGTCCTATATCAAGTAATACATACCACGTTTGGCTTGGCATGATGCTGGAAATGCAAGTGATTCCACCAATGTGGTGATGCACCCTAAAAAAATGAATATACAATATAATTCTTTACTACAGTTATCCCTATCATTAGTGTAGGTGCTTATTGAAATGATATAAAGTGGCCCATTAAAAACCTCCATTCTGATCAGGCCTACAATTTGTACAATATGTATCCACACAACCTGAAAGTGTTTCCAACCCAATTTGACTAATTTCTAATTTTCCTATATAGTTTCAGTGGAGAAGTCTTTTAAAACAATACTGCTCAATTAAACCTTCAACTGCCCTAAGAATGCTTCCAACCAAATACAGTTGAAAACAATCTCATAATTCTAGAACATAGAGAAACTATTTAAAGCGTTATTTGTCTTGACCCTTAGACCCCTGAGGGGTCAGCCCTCTATTTGTACAATTTTTAATCCACACAACCTAAGGATGCTTCCTTAAATTTGGTAAAAAAAACAATGAGCAGATCAGAAGAAGTTGATGACGGATGGACAGACCAACAGTGGTATAAGCTCACTTTGGCGCTTCAGGCCTTACATGCTCCCCGAAAAAAGCCAGTCTCTTTTCTTTTACAAATCAGATTCTTTAATACAAAGAAAAACTTCCTACAATTGGTTGAATTCTGTCGAGTGGTTGTTGAGAACTTTGATTGTTAACACCTTATAATCTTCTCTATTTGTTGGTCCAGTAAAAGTTATTTCTTTTGTAAATATACTTGAACAAAAAGTGTGTAGTTGTCTTTGAGAAAGATGGGAGGATATGAATTTCATCCCCTACTTGTTGCTCTTTAATATTCTGACTACCTGTATAATGATATTTTGTCCCTTACCTGTTACTCTATAATATTCTGACTATCTGTATAATGATATTTTGTCCCTTACTTGTTGCTCTATAATATTCTGTCTACCTGTATAATGATATTTTGTCACTTACCTATTGCCCTATAATATTCTGACTATCTCTATAATGATATTTTGTCCCTTACCTGTTGCCCTATAATATTCTGACTACAATGTACCTGTATAATGTTATTTTGTCCCTTACCTATTGCCCTATAATATTCTGACTATCTGTATAATGATATTTTGTCCCTTACCTGTTGCCCTATAATATTCTGACTATCTGTATAATGATATTTTGTCCCTTACTTGTTGCTCTATAATATTCTGACTATATGTATAATGATATTTTGTCCCTTACCTGTTGCCCTATAATATTCTGACTACCTGTATAATGATATTTTGTCCCTTACTTGTTGCTCTATAATATTCTGACTATATGTATAATGATATTTTGTCCCTTACCTGTTGCCCTATAATATTCTGACTATCTGTATAATGATATTTTGTCCCTTACTTGTTGCTCTATAATATTCTGACTATATGTATAATGATATTTTGTCCCTTACCTGTTGCCCTATAATATTCTGACTACCTGTATAATGATATTTTGTCCCTTACTTGTTGCTCTATAATATTCTGACTATATGTATAATGATATTTTGTCCCTTACCTGTTGCCCTATAATATTCTGACTACCTGTATAATGATATTTTGTCCCTTACTTGTTGCTCTATAATATTCTGACTATATGTATAATGATATTTTGTCCCTTACCTGTTGCCCTATAATATTCTGACTACCTGTATAATGATATTTTGTCCCTTACTTGTTGCTCTATAATATTCTGACTACCTGTATAATGATATTTTGTCCCTTACTTGTTGCTCTATAATATTCTGACTATATGTATAATGATATTTTGTCCCTTACCTGTTGCCCTATAATATTCTGACTATCTCTATAATGATATTTTGTCCCTTACTTGTTGCTCTATAATATTCTGACTATATGTATAATGATATTTTGTGACCTTACCTGTTGCACTATAATATTCTGACTACCTGTATAATGATATTTTGTCCCTTACTTGTTGCTCTATAATATTCTAACTACTTGTTTAAGATATAGGTTAAGTGATATTTTTTATTTATTTTTTATAATAAAATAACCATGTTCCTGTATATAGTACTGACCTTGACCATGCCCATGAGGAAATACTGAACAATATGATCTAGAGTGGAATTCTTTAGTACTGAGAGGTGGCCAAAGTCATGTTGTATCCATCCAGTCTGTGCCTGAAATAGCCAGGTAAAGGAAAAGGTGAGAAGAGAACAAGACATAGAAGTTAACATTAAGTTTCACATGAAATTTTCATGTATAACGTGTTATTCAGTGAAAGCAACAATTTTGTAATTTGTGTAACCTTATTTTAATTTTATTATTTGGATCACTATCATCTACGTAATCCCATCCCCCCCCCTCCACACACAAACACACACACACATGTCTGAAAGTAAGAGGCTCAATGGGCCTGTGTCAATCACTTGTTATCCCCTCCACACACAAACACACACACACATGTCTGAAAGCAAGAGGCTCAATGGGCCTGTGTCAATCACTTGTTATCAACCAGACATCTGTGACTTTCAAAGAGGTCAAGGTCAAGTTTATTTACATTATTTCTAAGTATCATTAATCTACACATTACCAATCTCTCCAACTTAACACTTTACATTATTAAGCTACAGTCCAAACATCATGGCCCAAGGTCTTTTGGTTATTTTGAACTTGTTTTAATTTTTTAACAAATTTGACTACGTGACCTTGAAAATGATCATGGTCATTCAATGGAAAAGATATTATAGTCCTAATTCCTACCAGCATGCTAACAGTTAAAATATCATCACCCTAGGCCTGTTGATTATTTAGAAGAAGTCATTTAAAATAATAAGAAGCCCATAAGCCTTAATCACCTGTGTTACCTATGTTGAATTTATTGTTGTGTGACGTGACAAAGATGACACGTAAACCATATAAACTAGAGTTATACTACAGTAAAGTCCAGCTTCCATCCTGGAAGCAAATGTGCATTCTTCTCTTTATACTCAGCAATTGTATATGTGGTTATATGGTGGGGATCTCAACCATTTCCAAGCAATAAACTTTTTTTGGCCCCACCCCTTAGCCCGAGGGGTCAGCCCCACCGTTTGTACAATTTTGAATCCCAGCCTCCCATGAATGCTTCCGACCAAATATGATCGATATCCATGGCATAGTTCTACAGAAGAAGTTGTTTGTAGCAATATAGCCAAATCGCCCCCCTTTTGCCCCGCCCCTCAGCCCCCTGGGGAGTCAGCTCCATCATTTGTACAATTTTGAATTCCCACCACCTAGGGATGCTTCCAGTCAAATATGGTATATATCCACTTCTTAGTGTCAGAGAAGAAGTCGCTTAAAGCAATATAGCCAAATTGACCCCTTTTTGCCCCGCCCCTCAGCCCCCTGGGGGGTCAGCCCCATCATTTGAACAATTTTGAATCCCCACCACCTAGGGATGCTTCTAGTCAAATATGGTTGATATCCATGGCATAGTTCTACAGGAAAATTGTTTGTAGCAATATAGCCAAATTGCCCCCTTTTTGCCCCGCCCCTCAGCCCCCTGGGGGGTCAGCCCCATCATTTGAACAATTTTGAATCCCCACCACCTAGGGATGCTTCTAGTCAAATATGGTTGATATCCATGGCATAGTTCTACAGGAAAATTGTTTGTAGCAATATAGCCAAATTGCCCCCTTTTTGCCCCGCCCCTCAGCCCCCTGGGGGGTCAGCCCCATCATTTGTACAATTTTGAATTCCCACCACCTAGGGATGCTTCCAGTCAAATATGGTTGATATCCACTTCTTAGTGTCAGAGAAGAAGTCGCTTAAAGCAATATAGCCAAATTGACCCCTTTTTGCCCCGCCTCTCAGCCCCCTGGGGGGTCAGCTCCATCATTTGTACAATTTTGAATCCCTGACACCTAGGGATGCTTCCAATTAAATATGGTTGACATCGACTTCTTATTTCCAGAGAAGAAGTCGCTTAAAGCAATATAGCCAAATTGACTCCTTTTGGCCCCGCCCCTCAGCCCCCTGGGGGGTCAGCCCAACCATTTGTACAATTTTGAATCCCCACCACCTAGGGATGCTTCCAGTCAAATATGGTTGATATCCATGGCATAGTTCTACAGAAGAAGTCGTTTGTAGCAATATAGCCAAATTGCCCCCTTTTTGCCCCGCCCCTCAGCCCCCTGGGGGGTCAGCCCCATCATTTGTACAATTTTGAATCCCCACCACCTAGGGATGCTTCCAGTCAAATATGGTTGATATCCATGGCATAGTTCTACAGAAGAAGTCGTTTGTAGCAATATAGCCAAATTGCCCCCTTTTTGCCCCGCCCCTCAGCCCCCTGGGGGGTCAGCCCCATCATTTGTACAATTTTGAATCCCCACCACCTAGGGATGCTTCCAGTCAAATATGGTTGATATCCATGGCATAGTTCTACAGAAGAAGTCGTTTGTAGCAATATAGCCAAATTGCCCCCTTTTTGCCCCGCCCCTCAGCCCCCTGGGGGGTCAGCCCCATCATTTGTACAATTTTGAATCCCCACCACCTAGGGATGCTTCCAGTCAAATATGGTTGATATCCATGGCATAGTTCTACAGAAGAAGTCGTTTGTAGCAATATAGCCAAATTGCCCCCTTTTTGCCCCGCCCCTCAGCCCCCTGGGGGGTCAGCCCCATCATTTGTACAATTTTGAATCCCCACCACCTAGGGATGCTTCCAGTCAAATATGGTTGATATCCATGGCATAGTTCTACAGAAGAAGTCGTTTGTAGCAATATAGCCAAATTGCCCCCTTTTTGCCCCGCCCCTCAGCCCCCTGGGGGGTCAGCCCCATCATTTGTACAATTTTGAATCCCCACCACCTAGGGATGCTTCCAGTCAAATATGGTTGATATCCATGGCATAGTTCTACAGAAGAAGTCGTTTGTAGCAATATAGCCAAATTGCCCCCTTTTTGCCCCGCCCCTCAGCCCCCTGGGGGGTCAGCCCCATCATTTGTACAATTTTGAATCCCCACCACCTAGGGATGCTTCCAGTCAAATATGGTTGATATCCATGGCATAGTTCTACAGAAGAAGTCGTTTGTAGCAATATAGCCAAATTGCCCCCTTTTTGCCCCGCCCCTCAGCCCCCTGGGGGGTCAGCCCCATCATTTGTACAATTTTGAATCCCCACCACCTAGGGATGCTTCCAGTCAAATATGGTTGATATCCATGGCATAGTTCTACAGAAGAAGTCGTTTGTAGCAATATAGCCAAATTGCCCCCTTTTTGCCCCGCCCCTCAGCCCCCTGGGGGGTCAGCCCCATCATTTGAACAATTTTGAATCCCCACCACCTAGGGATACTTCCAGTCAAATATGGTTGATATCCACTTCTTAGTTCCAGAGAAGAAGTCGCTTAAAGCAATATAGCCAAATTGACCCCTTTTGGCCCCGCCCCTCAGCCCTCTTGAGGGTCATGATCAGCCCCACCATTTGTACAATTTTGAATCCCCACCACCTAGGGATGCTTCCAGTAAAATTTAGTTGAATTCCAATCAGTGGTTAAGAAGAAGAAGTCGTTTAAAGAAATTGTTGACGGACGGACGGACGGACGGGCCGCGGACGGATGGACGACGGACGCCAAGGTATGGCATAAGCTCACCTTGGTCCTTCGGACCAGGTGAGCTAATAACCAAATAACCCTTTTTGGCCCCGCCCCTCAGTCCCCTGGGAGTTCAGCCCCACCATTTGTACAATTTTGAATCCCTGCATCCCATGAATGCTTTTGATTAAATATGATTGATATTCAGTGCATAGTTCTACAGAAGAAGTCGTTTGTAGAAATATAGCCAATTACCCCTTTTTGGCTGCCCCCTTAGCCCCCTGGGGGGTCAGCCCAACCATTTGTACAATTTTGAATCTCCACCACCTAGGGATGCTTTCAGTTAAATATGGTTGATATCCATCTCTTAGTTCCAGAGAAGAAGTCGCTTAAAGCAATATAGCCAAATTGCCCCCTTTTTTGCCCAGCCCCTCAGCCCCCTGGGGGGTCAGCCCCACCATCTGTACAATTTTGAATCCCCACCACCTAGGGATGCTTCCAGTCAAATTGAGTGAAATTCCAATCAGTGGTTAAGGAGAAGAAGTCGTTTAAAGAAATTGTTGATGGACGGACGACGGACGGACAATGGACGCCACGGTATGGCATAAGCTCACCTTGGTCCTTCGGACCCGGTGAGCTAAAAAATTATTACAAACATTACGAACATGCATAGAGCAAGCTTCTCTCTCAAGACACCAACGATCTTTAAAACTCCCCGACAATAAGTGCCACTTCATTCCTTGCAGCCTTAAAAACATCACAAAGCTGGTTAAACACCATCATACAATCTTCATTAGTTCTATGTAGGTTTAGTATTCTTCTCTTCTTCATTCTGTTGGACTAAGTCATGCCATAAAAACTCATGTGGTAACTTTTCCTCTAACTCTGCTGTGTTTTAATATTGTCCTTTCAAAGTTAAGTTATTGTTTGACCTAGGAAATAGACCATGGGAGAATTCTTGTTTCTGGCAGTAATTTCTTTCTTCTGGTCAGGTAGCTTGAACGCAACACTTGCAGTGTACAGGAAGAACCTACTTATGATATCTAAGAAAGATCTGTAATTTACTTTCAGAGAAACAGTGATAACAGCCAAATGAAAAATGTCTGCTTGATGATCAAGCTGAAAATAAAACATGAACAAGGGGATCTACATAAAGGAGTTAGAAGAAGATCTGTCTGGTACTTCCAGAGAAACAGCAATATCTTGAAGCCCTGTAAAATGCCAAGATGTCTGGCCGCCTGGCAACTCCCAACTCTTCTGAACATTCTCAGAATCAAAGAACCCATGGCACTGGCGGATTGGCAGCATCAAAATGTGTGTGCTCTTTTTCTACAGGCTTTATCTTGAATGAGCTGACTTCACAATCATATGGAATAAAAAATAAAAAAACTGAGCCTATCTCACTCCTGTTGTAAAAGCAACACTGTTTTTTATAATATTCTACCTTATGACTGTACATGTAACACTAGAGTCCTAATAGTCCTGCATCACTCACCTTATATTAATCTCACATTGGTAACCTTAAAATCGGACTAAAATAAAGCTATTGGCAAAAAATCAGTATCTATATGACTCTAAGACATTCAAACGATTTTAACACACTTGATCCCTGTGACCTTGAAAGTCTAATATGCTCAATACTAGGAGATTCCTGGTCATATCGGGAGACACAACATGTATTCCCCCGTGACCTTGAATACAAGTAAAGGTCATGTCAGCACACAACCAGACATGATGATGTTTTGTGGAGATATTTACCTGTACTGTGGCCGCACACATTAGGGAAACAAGGTAGGGCACCCAACCAGTGCCAAAGTAGGCCATCACCAGGTAGGCCAAGGCATCAAGCACTAGGACATGGGCTATGACCATCAGGAAGAATATGTAACTTGGCTTGAAGAGTCCCTGTCAACATTCAAAAATAAAGAGCTGCCTAAAATATCTCAAAGAAATCAGCGGAAGACATTCTATGTTTAATTGTACCCACTCAGGGTTTCCCCAATTATAACCATGACTAATGGAAAGCATCCCCTTTTTAATACAAATTCATGTTCATTTTTCAATACCTGTAGTATGTGATCATATTCAATTATCAATTCTATGTTTATAATTAAACCAGATTTTATAACAAGTGGAAACAAGTTGTTGTTTTTTTAACCCAGTAGCACTGACAGTGTTATGCTCGTGTATCTACTTAATAATATCATATACAGTAAACCAATGACTTACTGACAGCCTCCTATATACAACGTCCAGTAATACCACTGGTGCTTACCCTGGGCCTGTATACCAGCCAATACAATAAGTAATACCACTGGTGCTTACCCTGTATACCAGTCAATACAGTAAGTAATAGGACTGGTGCTTACCCTGGGCCTGTATACCAGCCAATACAATAAGTAATACGACTGGTGATTACCCTGTATACCAGTCAATACAGTAAGTAATACGACTGGTGCTTACCCTGTATACCAGCCAATACAATAAGTAATATGACTGGTGCTTACCCTGGGCCTGTATACCAGCCAATACAATAAGTAATACCACTGGTGCTTACCCTGTATACCAGTCAATAGAGTAAGTAATAGGACTGGTGCTTACCCTGGGCCTGTATACCAGTCAATACAGTAAGTAATAGGACTGGTGCTTACCCTGTATACCAGCCAATACAATAAGTCATACCACTGGTGCTTACCCTGTATACCAGCAAATACAATAAGTAATATGACTGGTGCTTACCCTGTATACCAGGCAATACAGTAAAAAATATGACTGGTGCTTACCCTGGGCCTGTATACAAGTCAATACAATAAGTAATACCACTGGTGCTTACCCTGTATACCAGTCAATAGAGTAAGTAATAGGACTGGTGCTTACCCTGGGACTGTATACCAGTCAATACAGTAAGTAATAGGCCTGGTGCTTACCCTGTATACCAGCCAATACAATAAGTACTACCACTGGTGCTTACCCTGTATACCAGCCAATACAATAAGTAATATGATGGTGCTTACCCTGTATACCAGTCAATACAGTAAAAATTATGACTGGTGCTTACCCTCGGCCTGTATACCAGCCAATACAATAAGTAATGCCACTGGTGCTTACCCTGGGCCTGTATACCAGTCAATAAATAAGTAATGCCACTGATGCTTACCCTGTTAACCAGTCAATACAGTAAGTAATAGGACTGGTGCTTACCCTGGGCCTGTATACCAGCCAATACAATAAGTAATGCCACTGATGCTTACTCTGGGCATGTATACCAGTCAATACAATAAGTAATACCACTGGCGCTTACCCTGTATACCAGTCAATAGATTAAGTAATAGGACTGGTGCTTACCCTGGGCCTGTATACCAGTCAATACAGTAAGTAATAGGACTGGTGCTTACCCTTGGCCTGTATACCAGTCAATAAATAAGTAATGCCACTGATGCTTACCCTGTATACCAGTCAATACAGTAAGTAATAGGACTGATGCTTACCCTGTATCCCAGCCAATACAATAAGTAATGCCACTGATGCTTACTCTGGGCATGTATACCAGTCAATACAGTAAAAAATATGACTGGTGCTTACCCTGTATACCAGTCAATACAGTAAGTAATAGGCCTGATGCTTACCCTGTATACCAGCCAATACAATAAGTAATACAACTAGTGCTTACCCTGGGCCTTTATCCCAGCCAATACAATAAGTAATACCACTGGTCCTTACCATGTATACGTGCCAATACAATAAGTAATATGACTGCTGTTTACCCTGTATACCAGTCAATACAGTAAGTAATAGGACTGGTCCTTACCCTGGGCTTGTATTCCAGCCAATACAATAAGTAATACGACTGGTGCTTACCCTGTATCCCAGCCAATACAATAAGTAATGCCACTGATGCTTACCTTGTATACCAGCCAATACAATAAGTAATGTATAACAGCCAATACAATAAGTAATACAACTGGTGATTACCCTGTATACCAGTCAATACAGTAAGTAATAAGACTGGTGCTTACCCTGGGCCTATATACCAGCCAATACAATAAGTAATACGACTGGTGCTTACCCTGGGCCTATATACCAGCCAATACAATAAGTAATACGACTGGTGATTACCCTGTATACCAGCCAATACAGTAAGTAATACGACTGGTGCTTACCCTGGGCCTATATACCAGCCAATACAATAAGTAATACCACTGGTGCTTACCATGTATACGTGCCAATACAATAAGTAATATGACTGCTGCTTACCCTGTATACCAGTCAATACAGTAAAAAATATGACTGGTGCTTACCCTGGGCCTGTATACCAGCTAATACAATAAGTAATACCACTGGTGCTTACCCTGTATACCAGTCAAGAGAGTAAGTAATAGGACTGGTGCTTACCCTGGGCCTGTATACCAGTCAATACAGTAAATAATAGGACTGGTGCTTACCCGGTATACCAGCCAATACAATAATTAATGCCACTGGTGCTTACCCTGGGCCTGTATACCAGTCAATACAATAATGTATGCCACTGGTGCTTACCCTGTATACCAGCCAATACAATAAGTAATGCCACTGATGCTTACTCTGGGCATGTATATCAGTCAATACAGTAGAAAATATGACTGGTGCTTACCATGGGCCTGTATACCAGCCAATACAATAAGTAATATGACTAGTGCTTCCCCTGTATACCAGTCAATACAGTAAGTAATACGACTGGTGCTTCCCCTGTATACCAGCCAATACAATAAGTAATGTCACTGGTGCTTACCCTGGGCCTGTATACCAGCTAATACAATAAGTAATACCACTGGTGCTTACCCTGGGCCTGTATACCAGCCAATTCAATAAGTAATATGACTGGTGCTTACCCTGTATACCAGTCAATACAATAAGTAATATGACTAGTGCTTACCCTGTATACCAGTCAATACAGTAAGTAATACGACTGGTGCTTACCCTGTATACCAGCCAATACAATAAGTAATATGACTAGTGCTTCCCCTGTATACCAGTCAATATAATAAGTAATATGACTGGTGCTTCCCTTGTATACCAGCCAATACAATAAGTAATACGACTGGTGCTTACCCTGTATACCATCCAATACTTATATTTATCAATGGTACAGTATCACTGGGGTTACGTAGGTGCATAAATAAGTAATGCCACTGATGCTTACTCTGGGCATGTATACCAGTCAATACAGTAAGTAATACGACTGGTGCTTACTCTGTATACCATCCAACACTTATATTTATCAATGGTACAGTATCACTGGGATTACGTAGGTGCTAGAGTACCTGCGTATGTAGGGGTAAGGCGTGGAGTCTAACGTACACGGTGAATTACGTGTTGCACGTGAATTACCTGGGGGAGGGGGTTGTCATATACAGGGTGTATAGGGGGTAGTGTCATTCGAGCTGTTGCAGCCAGACAGTGCGCTTGTGGTATTAAACCCCCCCCCCCCCCCGGTCAACTTGGTAGCGAGCAATAGAGAGTTAATTTGCTTTGATGTTACTTGCCATTTGGTGTATGTTTTCAGGTTTATAGGCTTTGGCATATTACAGAGCTGCTAGGACAGATCCTTGGGATTGGGGCTTGGAGCTAGAGGAACAGTCGCTCAGGAACAGCCGTGCACCGTCGCGTGTTGTTGCCGTGTTTTTGTAGTTACCACAATAAAAGCGCTAGCTGCAGTGAGCTATTTCCTATATTACAGTATTGAGTTGTAATTGATAAATGATTTATGTTCGTTTGAACTGGTGAATTAGAACATAAAATAAGTAATATGACTGGTGCTTACCCTGTATACCAGGTGGTTCAAGTTTTGGCTGAATCAAGAAATACTAACCATATTCAGTGTACAGTATTATATTCTGTTAATAGGTCTGACTGACATCTCTGATATTCAGTGTACAGTATTATATTCTGTTAAGTGATCTGTCTGATATTCAGTGTACAGTATTATATTCTGTTAAGTGATCTGATTGACATGTCTGATAATCAGTGTACAGTATTATATTCTGTTAAGTGATCTGTCTGACATGTCTGATATTCAGTGTACAGTATTATATTCGTTAAGTGATCTGTCTGAGGGGTGCCTATTACAATAATATGGTAAAACTGTTTTCAATCTCAATCTTTTGCTGATTCTGTACTAATCCCACTTTTTTGTCTTGGTTATGAAATATCAGAATTTTTCAATGTTTTTAAGTTTTTTTCAATGTCTTGACTTAAATTTTGACTGCGTCTTATGATTCTATCTGCTCTTATTCAGTTTAATTCATGTTTGAACATAAAGATTTGGTTTCATGAAATACAGCTTCTGGATTTCATTGCATCATGTTAATAGCTTACCTGGGTGACTATCATCTTTTTAATGGTTCATGTATGTTACAAACAGGAAACATTACAAACATAATGATAGTGTTAACATGTTACAAACAGGAAACATTACAAACATAATGATAGTGTTAACATGTTACAAACAGGAAACATTACAAACATAATGATAGTGTTAACATGTTACAAACAGGAAACATTACAAACATAATGATAGTGTTAACATGTTACAAACAGGAAACATTACAAACATAATGATAGTGTTAACATGTTACAAACAGGAAACATTACAAACATAATGATAGTGTTAACATGTTACAAACAGGAAACATTACAAACATAATGATAGTGTTAACATGTTACAAACAGGAAACATTACAAACATAATGATAGTGTTAACATGTTACAAACAGGAAACATTACAAACATAATGATAGTGTTAACATGTTACAAACAGGAAACATTACAAACATAATGATAGTGTTAACATGTTACAAACAGGAAACATTACAAACATAATGATAGTGTTAACATGTTACAAACAGGAAACATTACAAACATAATGATAGTGTTAACATGTTACAAACAGGAAACATTACAAACATAATGATAGTGTTAACATGTTACAAACAGGAAACATTACAAACATAATGATAGTGTTAACATGTTACAAACAGGAAACATTACAAACATAATGATAGTGTTAACATGTTACAAACAGGAAACATTACAAACATAATGATAGTGTTAACATGTTACAAACAGGAAACATTACAAACATAATGATAGTGTTAACATGTTACAAACAGGAAACATTACAAACATAATGATAGTGTTAACATGTTACAAACAGGAAACATTACAAACATAATGATAGTGTTAACATGTTACAAACAGGAAACATTACAAACATAATGATAGTGTTAACATGTTACAAACAGGAAACATTACAAACATAATGATAGTGTTAACATGTTACACACGGAAAACATTGAAAAAGTAAGTAGATTTCACATTCTTATTTCAGTGTTTCCATATGTAACATGGGAACATTATCATATGATTAAATGTTTCCTGTTTGTAACATGTGAAACCTACCTTCTTTTCTGCCGTCTGCCGTAACACCTGGAAGTCCTCATCCAGACTACATTTCTGATGGTCCTCCAAGGGTCCTACATGAATTGGGCTGAGGAACTTCTTGACTGTAGTAAGATCATTGTGAAATGCCCTAAAGGCCTCCTGGAAATACAGAAGTTAACAAGTCATCAAGATACAGATGGTATGAACAAATCATGAATGTGTTTAATCAAAAGTTATAACAAAACATGTCATCTCTAAATCCCAGATATGCCATACCTTGATTGCGACTAGTATCTCAGTGCCTAGTATCTCAGTGCCTAGTATCTCAGCACCCCAATGTGCTGTTTGATTGCGCCTAGTATCTCAGCACCCCAATGTGCTGTTTGATTGTGCCTAGTATCTCAGTGCCTAGTATCTCAGCATCCAAATGTGCTGTTTGATTGCACCTAGTATCTCAACACCCCAATGTGCTGTTTGATTGCGCCTAGTAGCTCAGTGCCTAGTATCTCAGTACCTAGTATCTCAGCACCCCAATGTGCTGTTTGATTGCGCCTAGTATCTCAGCATCCCAATGTGCTGTTTGATTGCGCCTAGTATCTCAGTACCCCAATGTGCTGTTTGATTGCGCCTAGTATCTCAATGCCCTAATGTGGAGTTTGATTGCGCCTAGTATCTCAGCACCCCAATGTGGTGTTTGATTTGTGCCGAAGTATCACAGCGCCCCAATGTGCTGTTTGATTGCGCCTAGTATCTCAATGCCCTAATGTGGTGTTTGATTGCGCCTAGTATCTCAGCACCCCAATGTGGTGTTTGATTTGTGCCTAAGTATCACAGCGCCCCAATGTGCTGTTTGATTGCGCCTAGTATCTCAGTGCCTAGTATCTCAGCACCCCTATGTGCTGTTTGATTGCGCCTAGTATCTCAATGCCCTACTGTGGTGTTTGATTGCGCCTAGTATCTCAGCACCCCAATGTGGCGTTTGATTGCGCCTAGTATCTCAGCATCCCAATGTGGTGTTTGATTTGTGCCTAAGTATCACAGAGCCCCAATATGCTGTTTGATTGCGCCTAGTATCTCAGTACCTAGTATCTCAGCACCCCAATGTGGTGTTTGATTGCGCCTAGTATCTCAGCACCCTAATGTGATGTTTGATTGCGCCTAGTATCTCAGCACCCTAATGTGGTGTTTGATTGCGCCTAGTATCTCAGCACCCCAATGTGCTGTTTGATTGCGCCTAGTATCTCAGCACCCTAATGTGGTGTTTGATTGCGCCTAGTATCTCAGTACCCTAATGTGGTGTTTGATTTGTGCCTAGTATCTCAGCACCTAGTATCTCAGCACCCCAATATGGTGTTTGATTTGCGCCTAAAATCTCAGCACCCCAATGTGGTGTTTGATTGCACCTAGTATCTCAGCAACCCGATGTGGTGTTTGATTGTGTCTAGTATCTCAGTTTGATTTGCGCCTATTATCTCAGCACCCCAATGTGGTGTTTGATTGCCCCTTATATCTCAGGGCCAAAAAGGGTCAAATTGACTAAAGTTTCAAAAATCTTCTTCTCAAGACCCAGATAAGGTAGAATCAAATACTCTTCATATATGGAAGGGTCTTAATGTGCTTTACCAAAATTGTGAATTTCTTGACATTGGGGTCTCACGTTTCCCCCTGGTGAGGGGTAAACTTTACTATAGTTTATATAGGGAAATCACATTTTGGACCAACATTTGTTTAATTTCCATTGAAAGTAATTCAATTTGGGTTAGCATTATCAGTATTAGGTAGCAATTTGATAGTATGCACATATGAGCCCTGACTGACCCCCAGGGGCTGATGGGTGGGGCAAAAAAGGGTCGAATTGACTGAAATTTCAAAAATCTTCTCCTCAAGACCCACATATGGTAGAACCAAATGCTCTTCATAGATGGAAGGGTCTTAAGGTGCTTTACCAAAATTGTGAATTTCATGACCCTGGGGTCTCACGTTT
>NW_018408652.1:353058-365848 GCF_002113885.1 Mizuhopecten yessoensis
CCCACCATTGTACCATCTTCATTAGTTCTTTGTCAGTTTGATCTTTTCTCTTCTTTCCTCTAATTTGTTTGATCGAGTCATGTTAACAGTTAATGCACCTTGAGGTAACTTTTGATCTAAACTTAATACTGATGTGTATGAAAGCCAACCTTCAAAGTGAGTTTGTCATTTCACATATTTACTAGTACAGTACTTAATGTGAAAGAAATAGAATGGTCAATGCAATATGAGAAAGATCTGTTTAGTTCTTCCTTTAGCCATTTGTTTTTATGATCAGTCTCCAAATATAACATGCACAACGAGGGATCAAGGGGAACCTACATATCAAATTTGAGAAATATCACTTATGCCCAAATAATTTTGGGAAGAAATATTTCCACAGCATTTAACACAACAATGCTTCAGCACATTTAAATTACATATAACATGACAATGTTTGTAATATGTAAAACAGAATAAAACATTACATACCCTGGCAGTATTTATATAGAATTTTTAACTCACAGACAGTTCGATTCAAATCGATGTAATGACAACTGAAAAATGTACTGCCCCCCAGTTAAGGTAATAGGATTGTGTCACCATTTCTCAGTAGAATTTCTTCAAATTTTGTAGTTATATTGCTTTAAAGTAAAGAAAATTTTCTGCCACAAAAAAAATAAAGGTTGTCAGAATTTTAAGGATTTTAAATGGAAATTTATGTAAAAAGGAGTGAATTTTGAAAAAAAAAATGAAAGACACAATATTTTTACAAAATAATATGTCAATAAAAATGATACTGACATATATCAGTATTGCATAAATGTATATCAATTTAATAAATGCTGAAATTGTGTAAAATTAATTCTCTATACACGATATAAAAATTGACATTTTATAATAAAACCATATACACATATAGTAATTGCAGGTAAGAGTTATCGTTCTTGAAAAACTTCACAGTAGTGAAATAGGTAGCCGGTTTCCTGAAGTACAGAAAAATGGACACATGTGACTCATTGATAAAAAAAAACCTGAATTAATGCCTGGATTGCTTTGAACTACTTTAATATTGAGAGAACACACTGTTCTGTCAATAATAAACATACAATATTCATCAATTTAATATTAAACATTAGAATTTGCGGAAATTGTGATGCTGTCTCCCTACATTGGTTATTCAACTAGGGATGTACTTCCTGTTTCTGTTTATCAATACACTCCAATGACCTTAATGTGGAAGGGACTATAATTTCTTTTATTCATTAATTTTTCAACAGTCGCCCAAACTGTTTTTGTTGGGTCAGTGACTAACTCACTTTTGACAACTTTTGGTCTCTCGAACAAGACTTTAACTGCCATTGGCGAGCAGGTGACCGTCCATTTCAGGCACTTCTGCACAACAAGGGAACAAGGGGAACCTACATATAAAATTTGAGAAAGATCCCTCTGGTACTTCCGCGATAACAAACCTTCACTATCAAAATCCGAGAGGGCTGCCTGTCACCCATGTTGTTTATCCAATCAGTCTCAAAATATATAGATATATGGACAGGCCTACCAGATATTTACAGACAGACCTACCAGATATATACAGACAAGCCTACCAGATATTTACAGACAGCCCTACCAGATCTATACCGACAGGTTTTTCAGATATATACAAACTGACCTACCAGATCTATACCGATAGGTTTACCAGATATATACAGATCTAGACAGGTCTACCAGATATATACAAACAGGTCTACCAGATATATACAGACAGACCTACCAGATATATACAGACAGGCCTACCAGATATACAGGCACGCCTACCAGATATACAGGCATGCCTACCAGATATATAGACAGGCCTACCAGATATATACAGACAGGACTACCAGATTTATAAAGACAGGCCTACCAGATATATACAGACATGCCTACCAGATATATAGACAGGCCTTCCAGATTTATACAGTGTTTTTATCTATTTATAACATTTTACATCTCTACATTTACATGAATGACACAATTTGCTTCAAAAGGGTACACACAATGCTTTTACAAAGCATTCAAATTGGTTTGGAAAGGTGTGCAGTATAGTTGGCCCGTAAAATTCAATGGTCACTATTCACTGGCCATATATGTTACACCAAAAATCAACTTTGAGGTCATGCCATTATTGTATAAAAATGTTTGTGTAAAATAAAGTGACTTATATTTAATGTTTGTTGGTGGGGTTTTTTTAAGTATGGAATATGTGGACTTTAAGAAACGAACACCAATGATGAATCACCAGTGGTTTAGCAAGGACAACTTGTGATCATGCATTGTACCACCAAACTTATTTTACTGACAATACGTGGCTGTATGACGGCTGTATGTCAGTACTAAACTGTATACCTACGTTATACCATTTAGAGGTAAGACAGTTATGCTATATATCAGGCACAATAACATTACTCTGACATTCAAATTTAACACCTTCAAGACTGTCCCCTCTGGTAAGCACACGGTGAAGTGGACACCTTCAAGACTGTCCCCTCTGGTAAGCACACGGTGAAGTGGAAGACTAATAAAGTTTATTTGTTGCCCCATCATTATAAGCCTAGACATTGACTGTTTATGTTCTATTGGATAAAGATAAAGTAGAGCTTCCAGAGGCAGCATACCTACCAGAAAAAAACCAAGAACAACATTTGTTGACAATGCAAAAACATAGATGTTTTTCTTTAGCAAGGAACTCTGCTTGTGAAATTGTTGTTATTGCATTCATATAGTTGGAAATTGTTACTTAAAAAATTGCAGATGAATTGACGATGTCCTTACCGTGGCGTCCTGTCCTGCATAGTGACTGATCACTCGGGAGCCTCCAGGGTGGCGGCCTGCCCAGTTAGTTATGTTATACACCTGTCCCTCAATCACCAGCCATTTATCATTGCGTTTGTTGTGTTCCCGAACCTCACTCCAACTCAGTTCTCCCCGCTTCCCTCCACGACCCATACCCTTTAGATCTCCTGACCTTGACACTGGTTATCCTAGTTTACTGCAGGTTCCTTGAATTGCATTTAGTTACCTGCAACAACAAAGACTATACAGTCAAATTCAGGCTGTTTCCCCTAGCTAAAAAGTACCTTATTTTCCAAAAATAAATAAAAAATGAAAAACATATCCTCATTTTCAATAAAAACAATGCTATTTTTTCCTAAATGATAAAGGAACAGGCTGTTGTAAAATTTAGGTAAAAAACACTGACAATGGATAGACTTACTCTTACCCAGACATAGGACAGACTTACCATTTCCCAGACTTAGAAAGACGGTTAAAAGATACTCCCAATATCTAGAAGTAAACTATTATAAATCATTAACTGTTAAAAACAATGTGGGTCTTGAAGCAGTTGGTTATCAAGTATAAAGAAAAAAGTATATCATGACAATTGGTGAACACAGGATTGTTGTACATGCACAACTTTGAATACTATTAATGCATGAGTCACCTAATACATTTGTGTTAACTAGAAAACTGTAAGGAAATGTTACAAATGTCCAGAAAGATAACTAGTATTGTCATTGGATAATAATATGACTACTTAAACTACAAAGCCAAAAAGGCTGACTGATAATAATATGACTACTTAAACTACAAAGCCAAAAATGCTGACTGAAGGTTAATTCACCTTTATAGTATCTGTACAAAATAATTATATTGACCTACATAATAAAATGTACTCGGCTGGCCAGACTTACCTCGTGCACTCAGTCAATAACAGCATGATTCCAGATACATTTCCTCAAAGTTTTCTTGATAATAAGTCACCACATATGGATACATCAGAAGTTCAAGTATGTGTTCAGTATGTGTTTAGTGCGTCACTTTTAATACCAAAATCAATAACATTTTCAATAGTTCCACTAATTGTCAAAGTTACATTTGTTCCTGATACAGGATTATCAAACCGCTTCCATCCATCTTTTTTTTTGAGGATAAAAACCAGCTCATGACAAATTTCATTCATGATGATACACTGACACAAGCCCAATGAAATTACCAAAACCATACTTGCCAACTCTTGGAGATTTTCATGGGGGAGATTCTGAACTCTCAAATTTAAAACCTCAATAAATTGTGTATATATACCCCCTACGGTTCTTTTTTTAGGGCGAAACATTGTTTGGTATTTTCTTTTTATTCTTATTTGTTTTAAGTCACAAATTAAGTCTTCTTAGTCTTTTATATTTGGGGCGAAACAACCCTTAGGGCAAACAGGATTTGGGGCGAAACAACCCGTTACCCCTCCTAGAGCCCAAATAACCCTTTGAAATGATATATTTTTAGTTGTTCTTTCTAATGAATTCATAAGATCTTAAAATATAGGAATAGTTTAGCAAATTCACTGGTTAAAAATTCTAAATTAAAGGGTTAAAAATCTGGCATATCTCCCTCCTAAACTGCTAACTAGGGATCGAGGGTTGGCAAGTATGCCTAAACAATCATGTTTTTTTTTAAATGTTGTCATTTCTGTTGAATTATATAACGTGCGACAATTTAATTGAAGAATTAAAAAGAATTAAATTAATTGTCCAAAATAATGAAACATTGTCAACCCTTATCAGTCGATATTTTGGCTAATCATCATCACCTGATCGATAAGACGGTATCTATCTATCTAGATATTCTGCAACACCGTCTTTCGAGTATTATGTGCAGCGGTAAAAGTGATCTGTGAGTGATCTACGTATACGTGTGAATGTTTTTTCTAGCTCGTGCCGGCACTTGTCAGTCGTCATTCGAAAAAGAAGGACGTAGAACACCCGCATTCAAGTACTTGTTTAAGTAAACGACATTTTTCAGTTACGTAAGGTGTACAGAATATAAGGCGAGGCACACCCCGGCTATATCATGTTAGCGAACGCACGGCAACTCTTATATAAACCTGCATGTTAAATAACGCGGGTACAGCCAAACAAATGATAAAATGATAGTTGTCTCACCTGTTACTGGCAGCTCATCACTTTCGCTGTAGACTGTATAGTGTTGTGTCGTCGTTACAGAGATACAGGTAATGCTCGTATGATTTACCCGGTATTGACCACTCAACCATGTATATCACACACATGAATCACAGCCGTGGTTACCACAAAGTTTACCTATGCCTAGTTGGGGCCGCGCGTTTATTTTTTTACTTCCGCATTAGTTTAAACAGTTCAACCGGTAGTCTGGGTCCCTGCTGCTCGGACCACAGTTGTTCGTTTATCAACTAATGTCGGACTTAGTAATCTGATGCTGCTTTTCCTTGATAAAGCCTTACAAAGCCTGCATAATTTGCAGGTCCGACAGTATTTATACCCAAAAATGTTACATTTAAAAACGGAAGTTCTTACGAAACCTTTCTGAATATAGTGCGAGTTCTCTCCCCTGTTGCTATAACCGCCTACTTCACGGCCACGCCCTGAAATGATAGAGAACACAATCCGACATATGTAACGGTACACGGACTAAAGTATTACACCACCCAGTCATCGCTAGACTGCTATTGGTATTGCCAGGCGTAACGTACTCTGCCGTTTTGTATATAATGACTAAATAAGATGCGTGGAATTAATATATGGCGGGACCATACAACAGCTATAGAGACCTGATGAAATATATAAAGAAAATCGGAACAGGTTTAGATTGTATATCTCCTAAGGTTCTTCATCTCACCAGTAATGTTATGGCAATACCTATTACAAACTTGGTTAACATGGGCTTATCTAAAGGCTATTTTCCAGACCAACTTAAGCTTGCTAGGGTTACCCCTATTTTTAAAAAGGAGAACCCTTTAAGCAAAAAAACGTATAGAACAGTGAGCATTTTACCGACTATTTCCAAAAAAAATGAAAGGTCTATGGTTGGGCAACTTGAGGGCTACTTCAGCAGTATTTTCTATCCCTTCCTCTCAGCTTTCAGTCGTGGATACAGCTGTCAGTCATCACTGATAGCACTCACTGAAGAGTGGCGAATGGCCTTGGACGGTATCAAATATGCTGCTGCCATTCTGATGGATCTGTCCAAGGCATATGACTGTGTAACGTCTGAACTCCTATTGGCGAAGCTGGGAGCGTATGGGTTATCAGGAGCTATCTCTCCAACAGAAAGCAATGTGTAAGAATTGGCGGTAAGGTGTACCACAAGGCTCAAAAATCGGACCGATTATTTTTAATATTTTTATAAATGACATATTCTTCTCTATTAGACTGGTTTAAATAAAATGAAGGCAAATCCCGACAAGTTGCAGGCTATTACAATTGGTAAAAAACCACAGATTGAAAATACCTATTTTTGCATAGGTGAAATTTCGATTATGTTAAGCTTCTGGGTGTGNCCAAAGCAAACACCCAGAAACTTGAAAGGGTACATTATAGAGCCCTTAAATGTGTATATCAAGATTTTAATTCCAGCTACGAAGATATTTTAGAAAAAGGTAACACTTGTGTACATTACAATTAAGTAGACTCAGACAAGAAGCTATAGAATTTTTTTAAATTTTAAATGGACAAAGCCCCTGTTATTTACAGGATGTTATTCATGTAAAAACATCATCTTATAATTTCGGATACAGTAACATTTTAGAAGTCCCTAGAAGGTGAAGAGTTAAGTATGGAACAAATAGTTTTAACTTTTTAGCTGCCTCTACATGGAACTCACTGCCAGAGCATGTCAGACTCTCTACTTCTTTTAATGATTTTAGGAAAATAACAAAAAGCTTGGAATGGTGAAAGTTGCCACTGTGCGATGTGCAGATGAGTTCCCTCCCTTTGCTACCTCTGCTGTTTTATCCATTTTGCTTCAATGCTTTTAGTTAGTCATTTTGCTTTTAAATGTGTATGTGTATATAATTTGTATGTGCTATTTATGTTGCTTCGCTTTTATTTTATGTAAATTGTATGTGCTGCTTATAATTTATCGTTTTATTTCTTGTATTTTGAATTCAAATCTTGTTTGTATGTTTTCTATGCAATCTGTGCTATTTATTTATGTGTGCTGTAATTATGTAATTTGTTGAAGGCATTGTGTGATAAGTGTGGTTTTCCAGAATGTTTTAAGTTATCTAGGAATTTATAATTAATCGTGATTAAGGATTGGGCACTGTAGCCGCCTTTTTTGACTGTTTGCCAAAAGAAAATACCCGAAAAAGTGCCAAAAGTTATTCTCCTGAAATTTTCATTTTGGAACCACACTACCTATCTTTTATATGTTTATCAATGTGTGTTTTTAACAGTGTCATAGATTTGCATGCTTGTTATGTTTTATAAAATGCTACCTCCATTTTTATTTGTTATAAAGTCGGTTGTAAAAGCCTTCCATAGGCTTGTGTTGCCTTATTTAACCATGTACCGACTTTTAATTAAAATTTACTTGAACTTGAACTACAGCTATACACTCCCAATGATTGTATGTATATACATATAGGATAATTGGGGTGTCGTTTTTACCGAAAGTCGATCTATACCCCTAAAACATGTAAAATTACTCTGAACACCTTGGTTTAGGTTTAAATATAGCTGTAACAAGTTCCCAGGTCCCTGTGGACCATACTAAATGCATTCAAAGCTCTATACAAAGGCCTCGTAAGACCTAATATAGAATATGCCCACCAAGTGTGAAGCCCACACCTGATAAAACATATATCGGTCTAGAACTAAAGAATACTTACACCAATAGGTAAAATAGTTGTTATCAAAACTCTACTAATATCTCAGTTTTAATCATATTCATAAATATGTATATACATATACATATATGAATATTTTGATAGGGGATGCCAGGGTTGGGGAGCCCTGGAGTCAGCCCCTGAACAATATGGTGTCCTCACGCAGGAGGGTTCTCATTCAACATCCATCAGTCAAACAATAAATAAATAAATAGGAAGGGCAATGGGAAAATAAAATATTTGCAAATAGAGTACAGGATAAGAACACAAAACATACTTCTTTTACACCCTAACAAATTCAATATACAACATAATATTACACACAAGGATAAACATAGCACGTCTAATATACACAAAAAAAACATAATACACATACAAATACATCCACATATATATACATATACATATATTTACAGTACGTGGGCGAGACCTGCACCCAGCTCAATGTCAGAATCAACAACCACCGCTGCTCCATCAAGCAAAGCAAACCAGACTTCCCTGTGGCAAGGCATTTTAATATGTCTAGCCACAGTTGGAAAGAAATGCAGGTTGTTGCCATAGATCATTGCCCTACATGGGATGAAACGAGACGACGTACGAAAGAACGGGTTTGGATCACCAATCTACAAACCCGCTACCCTCGAGTTATGAACGAACGATAGGCGGTTGCCATCCGCTCGTTTTTCTTCCAGGGGGCATTTGACCTAATGATGCATTAATGCGCAGTTGGTCTGCTATCTCGCCTGCCTGCTGCTTCATGTCAGTGTGTGTGACCAACAGCCGTTGTCAGATTAATTTTTCAGATTTATACAGTATCTTAGCCATTTCATCTAGTTATTCCTCCTGCACTCACTTATTTGATAATTACATTCATTATTCCTGCAAACCAAAAGAGGGGACTAAGTGTGAAAGAAAGAAGAAAGAAGAAGAACTTATAACGGAAATAAACATTATTGAAAAAAGCACTCCCTTAAATCTCAACTCACTAAACAACAAGCAGATAGAATTAGAAAACATAAGAAAAGAGAAGATGAAAGGGTATACAATAAGATCAAAGGTCCAATGGATAGAAGATGGTGAAAAAGTGACAAAATACTTCTGTGGTTTAGAATCCAAATTTTTTACAAATAAAACAGTTCAATGGATAGAAAAAGTTAATGGGGATCATGTTGTTAAACAAAAAGAAATATTAAAAGAAATTGAACTATTTTATACAAATCTATATAATTGCCGCTCAGAAAACCTTGAGCTAATAAATTTAGACGAATACTTAAAAGATTTCAATTTTATTGTGTTAGAAAATTCTAAACATATATACCTTGAAGGAAAACTTACAGAATCCGAATTGTCAAAAGCTCTAAAAAAAATGAAAAATAACAAATCACCTGGGTCTGATGGCTACACAGCAGAATTTTTCAAATTCTTTTGGCAAGACTTAAAACTTTTTATACTTAACTCATTGAAAAACTTTCAATAACTCAGAGACAGGGACTTATCACATGTATCCCTAAAGGTGAAAAGCCCAGACAACATTTGAAGAATTGGCGACCTATAACACTATTAAATGTAATATACAAACTAGCATCTGCATGTATAGCCAACAGATTGAAAAAAGTACTTCACTTAATAATATCAGAAACTCAAACAGGCTTCCTGAGTGGTACATATATAGGTGAAAACACCAGACTAATATATGACTTAATGCATTTTACAGAGGAAAACAATATTCCTGGACTTTGATCCTTGTTGATTTCGAGAAAGCTTTTGACTCTGTTTCATGGCCTTTCATATATGAAGTACTCAGATTTTTTAACTTTGGAGACAGCATTATAAATTGGATCAAAACTTTTAATAGTCAAACCTCATCTGCAGTAATACAAAATGGATTCCTATCAAACTTTATCCCTATCAAAAGGGGCTGTCGTCAAGGGGACCCGGTTTCATCTTATCTTTTCTTACTTGTGGCTGAAATCTTGGCTATTCTGGTAAAAAAATAATAAAAACATAAAAGGTATAAATGTAAATAACAAAGAACACAAACTCTCACAGTTCGCCGATGACACAAGTTTTATTCTAGATGGTTCTGAGAAATCGTTCACCGACGCTTTGGAAACTTTAGAAAAGTATGCTCTAATATCAGGCCTGAAAGTAAACACAGACAAAACACAAGTTATATGGATAGGCTCAAAGAAATTTAGTGCTGATGTTTATCACCATCGATGGAAACTGAACTGGAATGTCACAACTTTCAATCTATTGGGAAAACATTTCTCTGTTGAACTAGACAAAATTACAGACCTTAACTACAAAAACAAAACAACTGAGATAGAATTAATGTTAAAACATTGGTCTTGAAGAAATATCACTCCTATAGGAAGAATAGTAGTTCTTAAATCTCTCATAATCCCCAAAATAACACATCTGTTCATTGCAATACCTAACCCGAGCAAAAACACAATTCAGTACTTAAACACTTCATTTTTCGAATTCATATGGCAGTCAAACACAGAAAAAATTAAAAGACAAACTCTAATGAAAGATTATAAAGACGGAGGATTAAAAATGATTGACTTAGATAAATTTATTACTAGCCTCAAATCAACTTGGATTAGACGGCTTCTCACAGCAAAACCAAAAGAATGGATTAATTTGTTTAAAGCGGAAATAACTTGCACACACAATAAATCACAATTCAATGTAGACCACTTTAAACTTATCAAAACAACCAATAAATTCTGGAAAGATGTTCTTAAAGCTTTGGTAACCATCACAGAAAACAATTCTCCCAAAACACTTATAAATTTTCAAGAATCAACACTATGGTATAACCCAAATATTTTGATAAATAATTCCTCCTTCTTCTATAAAGATATGCAAGTCAAAGGAGTAAAATTTGTAAATGACATTCTGCAAAATGATAACACTTTTCTCTCATTTGAAGAATTCAAACAGAAATACACTATACACTCAAACAACTTTCTCCAATATAGAAGCATCTGTGAATCAATAAAAAAAAGCTGCGCATACACTGAATATAGACTTAACAAAATCAGAGAACAACCACCCCAGACCCTTCATTCCATTTCACCTACAAATAATATTAAAATCCACCAAGGGAGGTAAAGATATGTACACCACACTATTGAATAAACAAAATACATGTAAAAATACAGCAGAACAAAAATGGAAATCAGATGATAGATTTAGTGCAATTAATTTTAACCAAATATATCAATTACCCTTCCAAACCACAAAAGAAACAAAAATCCAATGGTTCCAATATAAAATCCTGAACCGGATTATTACCACTAGTTCGTTCTTAAAAACAATTGGTATTAAAGACTCTGATACTTGTTCACTCTGTAGAGCACACCCTGAAAAAGTAGAACACTTATTTTGGAATTGCATCTTATGGGAAAATCTTAGAACATGGATTCATAATAAACTTGGTAAAAATATTGACCTTGATAAAGTACAATTCTATTTGGGGTCACAGGCGAAACTAATGAAACAAAACCAACTAACATACACTAAATACTACATATTCTGTAATTCAAAGAAAACAGGAAATCTCTCAATAATAGGATTGAAAAAATACCTAACTCAAACATTTACATACGAATTGACCTTGTCACCAAAAAACATGCAAATCCAAAAATTCTACAAAACTTGGAATGAATGGAAAAACCTATTTACTTAAGTCCAAAAAAAAACCACCAAAATTATTTGAAAACCAAAGCCAAGTGAATGAACCTCAAACAGTTGTTGGTCACCCATATACCCTCATGAATTACACTAATTAAATATTGTTATCTTTTTTATATGTAAGTGTAGACCTTTATACACATTAATATATTCATGTGCTAATAACTTGCTAATATACATGTGTTTTATACACCCAAAAAGAGTATAATAGGGTATAATGAACACTGTTGAAATATTTCAACTCCTAGAACATTGACCTCCCTAGATTGTGAGAAGCTACATGTATGTATTTGTTGAGTATAGTACATGTCTATATGTATATGTGAATATGTATATTATACATGAACATGTATAGCTTTGTATGCGAGTATATGTATATGAACATGTGTATGTGTAGCAGTGTACATACGTGTGCATATCCGCATAAAATACAAACAAGTTCTTACAAAGTAAAAAGATTTTTATTGTTTTCCTCTGTTTATAAGTCAAATTGTAAACTTGTACAAGTATAACATATGACAATTCCAAATTGTGTACTATAACTATGATATATCACAACCAGTTTTTATACTGTATACATGTACCTATAATGTATTACAATGCCAAATTGTATACTGGATAACTATAACATATACATCACAAAGCCAAATTGTGTACTGTTCAAGTATCATGTATCAAAATGACAAATTTACTGTATAAGTATAACATCTCACAATTCAAAATTGTATAATTTATAACTATAACATATCACCAGGCCAAATTGTTTACTATATACCTATAACATATCACAATGCCAAATAATAAACTGTACAAGTAAAACATCTCACAATGCAAAATTATTTACTGTATAAGAATATTACATCTCAATGTCAAATTGTATAGTGTATACCTTTAATGACTAATATGCTTACAGCATACAAGCGCATCTGCATGTGTGTGTATGTGTGTGCATATGCACATGTGTGTGTGGGTATGTATATATATATGTGCGTACATCTGTTTGTGCATGCATGTTGAGATGTGTATGTGCGTATGCATGTAAACTATGTATGTGTGTGGGTGCATATATATGTGCGTGCATGCATATATATGTATGTATGCATGCATGTATATGCAACATGTGTACATGCGTATGGATGTATGTATGTATGCATGCATGCATATATGTATGTGTGACTGCGTGTGGTCATGCATGCCTATGTGCAAAGGTATACATGCATGCATGCATGTATGTATGTATGTATGTATGTATGTATGTATGTATGTATGTATGTATGTATGTATGTATGTATGTATGTATGTATGTATGTATGTATGTATGTATGTATGTATGTATGTATGTATGTATGTATGTATGTATGTATGTATGTATGTATGTATGTATGTATGTATGTATGTTATATATGTATGTATGTATGTATGTAT